>NW_009222219.1:0-11313 GCF_000690835.1 Fulmarus glacialis | reverse complement strand
TATATATTATACATTACATATATATTATCTGTTAATTACAGAGTTAAAGCTCTCGGGGCCTATCACTTTGACCGGAAACTACTGTAACAATTCTGGTATTTTTCACTAAATGTGCCTGGATACTAATGAGGTGGATCAAATTAATGCATCATTGAATTTTGTGTATTGAAATGCTTAACCTTAGCACTTCAACACATAATGAAATTGTTTCCTGTAAAATATACTCTCTGGTATTCTTAACAGAAATAAATAATTCTATCTGTTCATCCTCTGTGGACATTTGTTAAACCTGGCAGAGTTTTGGCTTCTGACTCATCTGAAGTCAGATTTTGCTAGCAAAGACAAAGGGTCATGCAAGATTCAGCTATTACTTGCAAGGTACAAAACGGCTCATCAGCCCAAGCTGAGGCACAGGTAGTATTAGTTTTTATACCTTATACGTGCATGCATTTTTCATGTAATGCTTTGTGCACGTACAGATTAGACAGGTGTACAGACCAAGCAGAAAATATTTCTAAAAGGTATTCTGTTAAAATAATTCTTTTCCAGAAAGAGAGAAAAAAATTAGACTACTATCATTTTTAATAAGATAACTACTGAGCACAACTGCACTATAAACATTTAAAATAAAAAATAAATAAGCTGCTAGGCCAGAGATTGGTGTTAAAGAGACAGATAATTAAGTTACCTTTTACCTCAGGGTTAGGTAAAAATATACCTCCTAATTTCCTCTATCCATTTTTATTCAATGAGCATCTTGCAAGGTAACTAATATGGCAAACTTCAGATTACAGTTTCTCCAGTATGCTGTATCTGTCATGAAAAAACATCCAATGTGCATAAATAAGGTTGCAGAATCAACTGCAAAATGGATAACAGGTGATGTCACTCTCTGCTGAACTTCATCCTGTTTATTTTGTAATGTACCTTGATAAGCTCTTTAAAAGGTTCTTACAAAAGTTGTGGGGCTTCTAGGAAAAGTACCTCATGCAGCACCTTAGAAAACTTGTGTATTTAGCTGTAGTAGCAATTTAGGAATGGATTGTGTGTCCTTCCCTTTGTATTCAAAGTACTAGGCTTAGTACTATGGCTATTAAAGATGAACATAGAGAATTTTGGGAAGATCATAACTCAGGCATATTAAGTCGGTTTTCAGCAGCACACTCAGAGCACCTACAGTCAATATGACTGGCTTCAATTCCATTCTCTTATTGTTTTTAACTTTAAATGATTTTGAAAGTTAAGAATCATTTTCAGAATGAGAAAGCTGTTTACATAGTTCATATGTCTTTTAACTTGCACACAGAGCACACCTAGAAATAGTAGGTGAGAATTGAAGTGGTTCAGTTGAACTGTAGTGTCTGCTAATGGATGTGTACGTGCATATATGTGTGTGTGTGTCTGCTATTCTGTGAGTTTGTATATGGGCAAGTATCTGTACATCATCCATACACTTGCAGAGTACTGAGTGATGTCTTGGAAGTAGGAACAACAGGGGTCTTCCTTGTGGGCTGTGTTTACGGTGTAGCAATGACTAACAACCTACACCCTGATCACATGCATGTGCAAGATGTGATAGTGCTCCGCTTGCATCCTCCCCCTCTCCTGTGAATGTGACAGCAGCTCTTCACAGTCATTCCCTTGCTCATTATTTCTCTCAGTTACCCAAACATTAATCAGTAGTATCCAGCTAAACAGTAGCTAAATATCTTTGTGACATTGAATTATGTTAAATTCTTTCACTGAAAAAAGGAGAAACCATGCTAAATTTTCACATCCATGAAAACCCTCTCCTTCTGTTTGTGTAGACAAATCCTGTGATGAGCCTCTTGCCTCGAAGTGAGGAGATTTTACAGACTTTCATGATACCACAGGGGTAATGGCATCTGCTTAGTGCTTTGCTCACAGTGATAACCCTGCTTGTCTCAGGATGAACATTTAGATGCTTGAACTGAACTCTGACAAGCTGGAAACCAACTCATGGGCACAAATGGATCTACTGCTATGTACTGCTGCATTTGCCTAACTGTAGGTCCCAAGAGACCCTGGCTGGAAGTGTTGTGACTTCCATCACAAATTGATGATGTGGCAATTTACTGAATAAGTTACCAATAAAGCAGGCTATTTCCTGAATTTGAGTTGCACACAACAGTATTCATGATGTCATGGAAAATCGGCACATGATGTTTTTGCACCATAATGGAGGTACTAAAAACACTCCAGTAATAAACACTAAAGACGACTTATATTTAGGTTTTTAAAGAATGGTTATGTCCTTTACCAGAGAAAAACCCTAGAGTAAAACTAACTAACGGTTTCTAATATTTCTGAGGTTGAAAGGGTCTTCAGAAAATGATCTTTGTTACTCTCAGGGTCTAGAAAATTTCCCTTATCAGTTATAATAAGTTGCCTATAATTTATTGCAGCATAATAGCAGTGTAACGGGGGATCAAAATTGGATCAAGATAACAAATTCTCTATTAAACGTCATGTCATGTCATTTTCTTGGCCATGTTCTTTTCTGGATCTTGAGTGTGAATCATATGAAGTGACTTAATTTACATTCTGACAGACACAGACATTACTTGTCCGCTTGACACCAGCAGCTCTGAAATGCAGTTAAGTTCTAGTGCATTTTTCATTAGCACTGGCTCTCATGAATTCATGTCGTCTTGTATCAAATAATGATTGAAAGAGAAGGAGAGAGAAAGAGGTCAGATGAAAAGCATCAATTAAAGTCCATTGTTTTCTTCTTTATGGTATGCCCTTAAATATTAATTTCTCTAATCTTCATCCATGGAAGCCCATTTTTCCTTCCTGCAGTGAACATACTAAACCTCCTCTATAAAGTCTAAATTTAGGCCTGATTATCCCAAGGGGTTATCTGCCTTTTCCTTAACAATCCTCTATAGTTTGTGTATGTTGAAATAAATGGGAAATGCCACAGGGCAGAATTCTCAGAAGCCCTGAGGAGATCTCTGAAGTTCACTCTTTACTATCAGCATAGACACAGTTGTGTCACTGGAGAGTAAGTAAAAGTGATGTCTCCCTGCAAGTAAGGTTTTCACCAGCTGGATGAACCATGGTACAGTAAGCCAACGGTCTCACTGAAAATCTGCCATACCAGCTCAAGGAAGTTGGCTATAATTTAAATACTTGATTGCATCCTTTGCTTAGAGGACAGAATATTTTGATGTGAGCAGAGTCAGACATCAGGAAGTTTAACTAATGTCTCTGATATTATCATCAATGCTTCTTATTTTTGTTATCAAAAGTTAAGACTAGAAAATTGTCTTTTCCAATGTGTATTTTTAGATCATTTTCAAATTGTGCTGTAATTAGTTTGATTCATTACTGAACAATGGAAGGTTTTGCAATCCTCATGTATTTGCAAGGCCACTTATAGCTTCAATACCATAAGTTTCTAAAAAGAACATAGTGTGTAACAGCTGCTTTCATACATATTATCTGCAAATCACTATTCCCATGTTTCTTGTTTCAATATTTATCATATTTCCCAGGAAGGAGAAAGGCCATATTGCTGAAATACCATTTTTAAAATTTTATCATTTGATAAAAATTGGATGTAAGAGAAGCCATGTTTTCCTTCCAGCTATTGTTTTAGTTTTATTCACCAAAATAAGGCTTATATTCAACATCAAAATAAGCTAGTATGTTATTATACTGGATATTAAAATAATCTAAGGATAAGAGCCATTTCAAAATTTTAGTATGGTTTAATTATAGAGCTAATCTTTTGAACAATGCTGTGTCCTGAAGATGATTTTAATAACTCTGACATTCAAAGATGACATAGCTAATGGTACAACAGTACCACCAGAAATGCTGATCTTATCAGCCAGACTATACTGTCTATCAGCCCACCAATTTAGGCAAGTTCTCAAAAAAACCCCAAAAACCAACCAAACAAAAAAGAATTGTAATGCTGGGACCTTAGCCAGAATGACCAGAAAGATTCTGCCACCTGAGGTATAAAAGCTGTTGATATTACAAGCTATTTAATATGATCACTCTTAAAAGGCCGGTACATGGTCAGATGGAGTTATGGATTATAGCCAGAGCCATTTTATTGCTAGCTAGCAATGTAACTGAAAGATCTGCAGTGGAAAAGGGTATAAAATGGTGACAAGGGAAACATTTTCATGAATTCTTTGTATTCAATTTCAGCCTGAAGCTAAATGCATTTCCATCATATAGGGAAAAATTATCTTAGGTCAAAGAAAATGTTTAATTCAGCTTTGAATAATTGTTCCACACAAGAACATTTTCCATAAAAACAAAATATTAAAATATTAAGGAGATTCACAGTAGCAATGTACTGTTAGTAGTACCCTGAGAAAGCTGTTGCACTTTGCATAGGCCATGTAAATATTCATTGCAGATGGCATTGGATTGCCAGTGTATGGTGTCATAGTGTGGAGGTATTTTCCTGCCTACTCTGAATCAAACAAGAGAAGTGATTAGAACTTTGCTTCTCCACCTTCAAGGTGAGTGTCTGAATTATTGTGTTATTAAGAGCAAAATGGTAACAGAGCCACGTGCTTTACTTTTAGTTTCACTTCTCTGGCTTCTGAATCAAGACTCAAACTGGAAGTATTTCAGAAGTTTGTTCTCATTTTCTAGTTGGCAAAGTTGTTCTTCAAATATGATCTGAATGTACTATCAAATGCTTTAAGTGAATGATGCCTGGAACAGAGGTTCCTCTCTGATTTGATCTTATTTCAAGAGTATGTTACAATCAAAGTTGAAAAAGGATTTTGTTATTGCCATAACTTCATTAGCTAAGGTACAGGCAAGATACACACGATGTTGACACTTTGCAGAGTAGAAATCCAATAATACCAAATCTTGAAGAGATGTTGAGGTAGAAGGTGAAGGTAAAGTTTTCTTTATTTAAAGAACAGTATCAGAGCCACTTAGCATAGATGAAAAGAAATAGTTTATGGTTATTGCAAAAGAAAAGTATGTCAACTTATTACTTGTAAACAAGCTATTAAACAGCATAGCAAGTCATGTATCAAGACTTTCAACTGAAACTCTCCCCAGTTGTAAAGCTATTGACAAACATAGCCAAAAAAGAAAATTACAACATCTGAGTGATACGTGGTCATTTAATTAGGGAATTATGGTCTTGGGACTTAGAAATTGTTAACAACATGAGTTGCAGCATTTGCAAGCTTGCAAAATAGTGAGCTTCAGGGAGACTTATAATGATTCCTATGATATTTTCAGATTTGAAAGGCTGTAACTGCAACATGCTAATCTGCAGAACTGTATCACGTTGAATTTTCAGCTGCTTTTATCATGAGTTCACATCTAGGTATTTCCTGGAAATTCAGAATTCTTGTCACGCTATTCTTGCCTCAACAATTTCTAGAATTCGAGCTAGTCATATATATAATTGTGGAGGATAAATTAGAGGGTAGGGTAAGCTTGATAAAATGCTCCATGCTTTGATATGCTGCTCCAGGCAAAATGTAAAATGCTGATTGGAAATTTTGCAAGTTCTAAAAATCTTTGAAGATAATATATTCAAACTCCAATGGGGGCTTTGTAGAAAACTTTATCAGATTTGAAAGAGCTAGTATTTTCTCAAATGATTCTCTGGTGTCATATAGATTAAACTTGATTATGCAAAAAGCTGTAAAGAGAAATGCATAAGATAATTTCAAATGTGTCTATTGCCATAGTATGGACAAAGAACTAAGCATTCCCATCTGCATGAAATAATATTCACCATAGTTACAGAAAAGGCTATCTGACTTTTAATTGTGGATGATTGTACTCATTTATTATTAAGAAACTTTAAAAATGAATCATTTGTTTTATTTAAATGAATCCAGATTCACATTAGATACAAATTCTTTCTTATGAAAATTGTTATGTGAGAAAGATGGAACTTAAAGCTTGTTACAGGACACCTCTCTTTTAAGTGAGTGTCTATATACGTTCAGCTTACCTGTAATGAAAACAGCGATGTTGCAAGAAAACATAAGACATGCAGAATTGTGAAGTACATTGTGCAGACTAATGAACTGCAATGTCACCAAAACTAGAACACTGCAGGCAACCAACTAGTATAATATAGAATTATTCAATAGTCTATAATAACTGCAGCACAGTACAACCATCATGCATTTAAATTACAACATGGCATAGGTCTTATTAGGTTATTGCATTTACCAGTACATTGCCACTATTCCATAACGTAATTTCGGCTTAAAAATATTATTAGATTCCAAGAGCAAATAATAACAATAAAAAGTACGTGAGTTATCTCAAAATAAACTAGCAATAAAACCCAAATATATCTTTTTATGCATATATAAATGTTTTTAGCAATGACAGTTTTAAACGCATGATTTTAACATTTCAGAATATTTTTCTTTCCTAACGAATGGAAAAGTTCAAGGAAATAAAAATATATTCCTTGGACAAACAAGACTGGTGAAATCTACAGATACGCATATTAAATTAAATATGCTGCAGCATATTTAACTGTAACTGTTGTAAATTCAGCTTTGGACCTGACTCATTCCATGCATACTTCCTGCCAAATATGTGTGATAATCTCTGGCTTATGCCTGTTTGGAAAGAGGGTTTAAAAGTCTTCGGAGGAAATATTGCATTAGATTAATTCACTTGGTTTTGAGTTGGGAGACCATGGAAAAATACATTCCATATACTTCCATTGATCTCCTTGGCCTTGTACATCCTAAATAGTTGAAGCCCATTACTGGAAATGTGGATGATTCTTTCCTTTTCAAGTTAGTCTTCATTAAAAACTCCAAATCAGAAGACATTAAAGAGAAAATCACACTTACAATTTTAAAGTAGGAATGTTTAAAGTTAGCATCCTCCAGGGGTATGAATGAGTATTTTTAATTTGATTTTCAAAATGCTGTAAAAGTAGACCAGTTTAGAACTTTGAGCAGGCTTTGGACCAGTTTAGGTGTCCTTCAACTGCTAAGGCTGTAAGTAGTGAAATAATCTTCAGGAGCAAAGTGCAGAAGTTGTAGAGTGAAAGACAGCTCATTGTTCAAAGCTACATCTCGTACAGCAATGCCTCAGAGTTTTGCCTTTTGCTTTTATCATCACTTTTCCTTTTAACATAAACAGAAAAATGAATCACAGCGGCTAGGTTAATGCAGACTGGAAAATTAAAGTTTGCCTATGTAACTTTTATAATTTTAGTATTCTGAGTAAAGAATCAGGTACATAGTAAGAATCACTTCCAGAGTAGATAGAGCCCTCATACATTAGGTTAAAAGCCAGCCATTGACTGTTGGGGTTAGAGTAACATTTTCTGGATCATGGCTTCAAAATTACCTACTGTGGTGTTCCTTACAATGGCAGTTCATAAATGATAGTAGAGGGAAGGCAGGTCTTATCCATAGAACCTTATCTATAGGTTTTGTACATACATAGTATTTTTTCTGCTGTTTCTACTGAACACTTTAAACTTTATATTTTTCCATGGAAAAATTACACTTCTAGTACAGCCAAGGTATTCAGAATTTGTATCCTGAATTTTCTGATTATTGATCTTCTGATTTTTCAACCTTTGTCTTGCACTATTATAAAGTGCTATGATTATGTGTGTTTTACAGAGGCAGTTGAACAATTGCCTGTGCAGAACAGCATACATTGTAAATGAGAGAAACTCAGTGGATGATTGAAAGTATAGAAACTGGGAAGTAGAGGAGTTCAAGAGGTACATCAGGAAATGAAATTTTGACTCAGGATAAAATAGGGAATCAGTGTGAAAACAACACAAAATGTGTCCAAAGAAAGCATTAAAGAAAACTAAGCAAAGGATGGGTCTTGAAACAAAGTGCAGACCAAATACAGACCTTGGGAGAACTGTAGAAAGTCTCAAAGAGATCAATCAGACTCTAACACAGGAAAGGAGAAGTCATGAGGACATCTGAGATGGTGATAATACTAATAAAGGAAATGGAAAGGGAAAACGCTGGCCTGCAGCAAGGTAAGAGACAAGCAAACTCAAGTTAGGTAAAAAATTTATCGTGTATTTTAAAAATCCATATCTATCCTTATCTAGCTTCTGTAATTTCTGTTCAAACCCTATTCCTGATTTTTCTTAATGGGGTAGTAAATCTCCTCCCTGTTGGTGAGACACATCCCTTGAGAAGTTCCACAGCTGAAAGGGCAGGAAAGGAAAAAGAGAATATCTGTGCAGTATCATCAGAAAAATAATGATATTTCATATTCTGTTTACAGCTTGACTTTCTGGAGTCATGTGATTTTGTTTGAAACCCTTATCCTAAACTTTTTAAAGAAATCCTCTAACTCATTTGCAATGACAGTTGTAAACATGAATAAAGAAGGAATACATGAACTCAAATAATTTGAAAGTTGTGGACCCTCACTGCTGGTTATGAGTGTTTATAACAGCATTGATAAGAGGTTTAAAATGTATTAATAACAAAACTCTCTGAAGTTATTGAAGACAGGACAATAAATTAAAAGCTTAAGTTGCAGTAAGGGCTAAATAGGTTGATATTAGAAAAAGATTTTAAACTATGAGAATAGTTGACAATTAAAACAGGTTACCTGGGAGGCTGTGGAAACTCTGTCATAAGCAATTTGTTAACATAGATTAGATAAACCCAAGCCAGTCATGATAGATGTTTAATGTGACCCTGCCTCTGAGTTTTTGAGTGGACTAGATGACCTCTTGATGTTCATTCCCACTCTACAATTCTGTTATTCTTAAACCAAGCATTTTTCTTAACGGTATTCTCATTTTTCAAACCTTTATTTACTGCTGAATTCCTACAGCCTTGTTGGTCTTGTAAGAACTCTTGTGTTTTATTATGCAAGAAAATTCTGACAGAAGAGACTTTGAAACTAATGTGTTCCAAATATGCCTTCAGTGTTTGGAAACGTTATGAGTTTTGTAGAAACTGGCTGCTGATCCTCCAGGTATTTTTATTCAGGTACCAGGTTACTATATAAAACATAACAAAAAATTAGGCCACTTCTGCTCTGAAATGTCCACGCCCACAAGTTTTCAGTGAATCACTGGGAGTTACACATATATAATCACAGGAAGATTTTTGTTCATAGATGGAAATTATTGCTTTTTGCTACTTACAAATAAAATTCGGTAAATACCCTGGAATTTTAATGATACAGATTAAAAGAATTTAAATATATAATATTTAATATACCTTAGCAAAATAGAATGTCCAGATTAAACTTTATGCCTGTATTGATTGAGTACTCACTCAGATAAAGGGGTGATGCCATTATTATTGAATCGCACTTGGTATTCAGGGAATCATTCAAGATTTTAACCGTTTATCTGAAAGTGAACATTGGCTTAGGTTTTCTGTGAAAGAAAACCTGACCCCATAAGATACCTGACTATTTATCTATTGATTATGAGAGGTACCTAGTTATTGTTTTATCTATTGATTAGGAGGTAGGAGAACCACGATTGCTGAAGATTGTTTCTGTTTGCTTCCCAATATTTATGAGCAATGCCAAGAAATTGGAGATTTTGGAGATTTACCTTCAAATATTCTATATGATTTTTGTGGAAAATATATGAAATGTGGGAAGTAGTTCCCTGTTCCAACATGCCTATGCTTATTACAAGTAGTCACGTCAGTAGATATAGGTAATTCACCAAGAACATTACCCACAAATTTATGCCTATAAATCTCTGAGCAGATAACAATTTCTTCAGATATAATTATTGCTTTAATTTATCTCCCAGTCTTTTACTTCTACAATCATTTGTTTTATAGGTTGATTATGGAAGGTCCATGAATTTGTGGTATTTGCTAACTATATGAGTCATGAGTGGTTAGTCATAGAATCTTGCTTCTTCTTCATATGAGATGAGTTTACAGATATCTCCAGAAAAAAATACCTATACAGGCAGAATTCATTTCCAAGAAATATTTATGCATACCACTTTGGAATTTGATTTCTGGGATTACTGATGTCAATAAAACTCGTTCTCGTGAATCAAAAAGATAAGGAGCAGGAATCTGGGGCAGATTATTACCACTGTTATTTTGAGAATAGCTAACCTATGCTGGCTGTAATTCATATGTAAGGCATTTTGGACTATTTAATGTGGCATATCATACTCTTGTTGTCTCATATAAGAACGACATTAAACTTGTCTGTTCATATAGACTTTTAGTCTTCCACTAGTGATATTGAAGAAGCAACCAATTAGCTATATTCCCTCTTCATGCATTTAAGAGAGTGTCTTCCAACTAGAGAGAACACTTCACTTCTTTCTGAGGCTCTGGCATTGCCAAATCCAATAATAATTATCTTACCTAGCAAAGCTAGGCAGCCTTTTGACCTGGAAAGTTGAGCAACGAGATGCTCTTATAGTTTTGTGAAGACGGCAATGACTGCTGTTCATTCCTTTTCAGGTCTCCTTTTTCCACATTACTAATGCAGTAACATTCTGGAAATGACATGCCATTTCTAGCTTTTAATTAATATTTCTCAATTATTACTTATTTATAAAGATAACTCTCCTCTCTCTCTGCTTGTCCTTTTCTTTCAAAGTTTCATGATCATTTCTGGCTGAGTGCTCCAAGAAACCCTGTGATTTTTTAGGAACTTACCCTTTGATCTTCTTATACATGATGGAAAATCTTTGGTTTTGCTTCTGGTTAAAATCTGGATAGGGATCACCAAAAATAGGTTTCTGTGTATGTCATACATACATACATTTCTATGTATGATTTTAAACAACAGGAAATACATACATTTCTATGTATGATTTTAAACAACAGGAAAAAGCAAATGTTCATGCCATCATCATACATATAATATTTCCCATAGCTCAATTTAGTAAGACTAAAACTGACAATGGCAAAAAACCTCAACATTAAAGCTAAAAATTGGGGTCGACACTCATGAACTCATGCAATTGTACCTTTGTTTCTTACTTTTCAATAGGGTGAATTAAGGACAAAATGTCAACCTGAATTTTTACCAATAAATCTAAATTTCCATGGTTTTGTGGAATCAAGTCATCAACTGAATACAGTTTGTCTATGATAATAGACATAATCTTTCTTTTATGTATAGCATTAAAAGGGAATGCTTTTTGCTGCCTCTAGATTAACAGATTGAATTACATCCTATGGAATATGAAGGAGAAAATGTTCCAGAAAGAAGCCAAAAATCTAAAACCATGAGGGAAAGTTATTTCGATCATGCTTTAATGCTTCACTGCTGCTTGTTACATTTAATAACACCTACTTGGTGGATGAGGGAAAGGTTGTGGATGTG
>NW_009222218.1:0-1113 GCF_000690835.1 Fulmarus glacialis | reverse complement strand
ATCCTCTGGGTAACACTGACTTGGGGGAAAAGAAAAAAAAATAAAAATCAGCCAATTTGTTAGGGCGTGCTGTTTATTTTAGGAAAAAGGTTTCCTCGTAGCCCGGCGTGCTCCAGCCCGGCCATGGGGTTGCCTGCCGCCGTTGAAGAAGAAAACGAAGCTGATGCGCGGATTTCCAAGCGCGGGAGCTGGTGCCCGAAGCCGCGGGGTCTCGTCGCCTGATCCAGGCGAGGTAGCGCGGTCCTCGCCCCGGAGCGGGGTAGCTCCAAATGCAGAAGTTGAGAACAAATTCAGCCTCACGGGAAAGCTGCAGAGGTTTCTCTGAGCTGTTACCATCATTAGGAACACCTTAATCTGTTGTGCCTTTTTTTTCTTTTTTTTTTTACAGTTAAAGAGTTGTTCTCGCGGTGACTTTTTTCGTCCTCCCTCCTTCTCCTCCCCTGGTGTAATCCTGCAAAAACTCTAAATCATCAACGAGAAAATGGAGTCAATGTGTCATTCAGCATTAAAAATCTGGGGGTTTTAACTAAAAGCTTTAATTGCTATTCTGGCCCCATTATAACCATGGGAACGACGTGCTCTGTTGGGATCTCAGAAATGTTACACATCCCTTAAGCAGGCGCTCCCCTTGTTTGTTTACTCTAGCTTACTTTCATTTATGTCCCAGGAATATTCTTTCACCAGACGACACACGAAAAGACAAAGGGTGTAAATAAACTAACATATGGCCCAGAGGTTTTAGAGAAGCTGGAGCCGCTTAGCAAGTCATGTGGGTGATACTGGGAATCCGACTTCTCTCCTTCCCCCACTCCCGCATAACCCCCGCTTCCCTGCACTCTCCTTCTACCTTCTCACGATAAGTCACGCTCGTGTCGCGACCGGCTTTGGGGGGCCAGCTGGTTTTTCCTTCGGACTGGAAAAATCTAGGCAGCGAAGGGATGGGGAGGGATGGGCGCACGTCTGTTGTCTGTGCCTCTACGTGCAGCTGGAAAAACCCCGTTGACACAACAAATGTGCGTGGGGATGTGTGTACACCCGCACACCAGCCCTGGACGCCGTCGCTCCGGGGTAGGGGGGTCCCGGCCCCGGGAAGCGGCAGCGGTGCGGAGCGCT
>NW_009222217.1:12429-22204 GCF_000690835.1 Fulmarus glacialis | reverse complement strand
TGATTCTATGATTCTATGACTCTAAGTTGAAGAAAACTGAAATCGTTTTAATGCTATATGCACGATCTCAAGCATCAACTTCACTGTCCTACTTTAAAAAAAACAAGTCAAATATACTAAATTGTTTCTGTTCTCTGGCACTGAACAACCAAATAAGTTCTCTATGAAGCAGCATGCATCGATAAAAAGTGAAGCAGTAACACAACTTGCTGTGCATCCTTTTTCTCTCCGGTGACCTCCATGTAGTGAGGATAAATTGAAACAGAGGTGGATAAACATAAAGCAGGAGTCAAAAACTGGAGGAAGACTGTTTTCTAATGTGCATAAATAAAAGCACTGGGAATGCTGTTATTTCTTTGACCCTGGTAATGCCATTGTCATTGTTATTTTCTGTGACAAACAGAAAAGTGTCCAGAGGAGTGCTAGATAAGAGCACAGGTCTGTAAGTGTGCTATTTAGAGGGCATGTATGTAGGAAGGGAGAGTAACATTTTGTTCACATTTTTTTCATCCACTTCAGACATTTTCCAATTAAGTTTTTGATTCTTCCTTCCACAGAATTTTCTTCTTGAAGACTAGGGTTGGGGGGAAAAATGGTTTAATTAATATGTTGGTAAAATACCCTTATACAATAAAGCATTGGAATGGGAGAGGTGATGCAAAATGGAGGTCATCATAAAGGTTACTTACTGAGCGAACACAATTGTGATGGATGAGATAGCATGTAACAAATCTCTCTGCTGGAGCCATTTTTACCATGGCAGGGCTTTTTCATGCCTGTACTAATCCACCTTTTTTATGGGAACTAGATGAAATTTTTCATTTTGCTAAAACTTTCATTTTAATTTCTGTCATTAACTGTTGAAAGATAATGCAGTAATTTTATTTTATACTCTTGAACATTTTCCCCTTTATAATGCTTTCTGGATAAGACAAGAGTGAATCTTTTTTGGAAGCCTTCTCACCCTAATATTTAAAGTGAATAAGTGATATATTAAGTATCACATACTGAGTGATTGAGCAATAAAATTTCATTATATCAACACAGAATTTTATCTGTCAACTAATACACATGGGAATGACAGAGAGACTATTCTTAACTATAAGCCAAAAGCATGAACTCTAAGTTAGCTTTGCTAGTCAGGACAGAGCTTGGAGGACTCTCTGGAAACCTCACTTTAGGTAGTTTCAGTCCAAAAAGCACATAGAATATTAAAAAGAATGAGGAAGGATGGTAAGAACAAAACAGAAGACATCAGTACACTAGCTCGGTGTTGTATTACTGGGAATGTTAGGAATGTAAATATTTGTAACACTGGTTTCTTCAAGAGGACAGACAGACAAAAATCTTATCCACTTGTTTTCTGATGTTAAAAAACATTTCTTGATTTTTTTTTTTAGCTTTGGCTGAAACTTATTAACTGCCCTTTGTTGCCTTTTCTGCTTTGTTTTCTGGACGAAACTTTTAGCACAGTTTCATTATTGTTGACACTTCCAATTGTCCTTTCAAGTCTTCATTTTATCATTTGCTGTTGGTTTACTCTGAATTTAAATTATATGAACACCTGAAAATCCAAAGTTTTCATATAAGTTTTCATTAACTAGCTTGCATTAAGTAGCTTTTTAAAGAGTTTTTTGGTACCTTCAGTTGAGTGTTTCATTATCAGATTATTCTTTAGCCATTGTATTTGGGTATTATTGAAAAGAGTAATGTGAAGAGTTTTTAGTTAAAGCATAAAAAATAATCAGCCTTCCAAACCATGTACTGGTGGAATAGCTGCATTGACTGTATTGACTAGCAGAGAAAATGAACTAAGTCACAAGAAAGCATGATAAATAAAAGATGCCTTTTTCATAAAAAAACCATAAATGTTAAGTCAGACATGAAGTATTCATTCATTGCTTAGAGAAAAACAGTCAATGCAACAAGAACAGACAAATTGCAAGATGCCCCAGAGCTTGAAAATTCCTCACATTCACTGTATACGCCATATAAGAAATGTCTACCCTCATTGTAATTAAATTAGTTTCAGTAAAGAAATCCTGTATAATATTGAGCAATTGAAATTAAATGCAAGTGAAAAAAATGGAATAGTTATTTCTTGGAAATATACTGGTAAAATATTAGTAAGTAGAACAAATAGTATTTGCAGACATATAAAATTAAATTTATTAATAAATGTGAGCACTACTAACAACTCTTCAGATATTCCGTGTTGATTTCATGCATAATTAAATTCATTCACCTAAAGTTTATGAACTGGTAAATCTATTTCTGATAAGCACCAAGATTCACATTCAGGTCTATAGTGCTCAGCAAAATAGGCTACTTTCTTCAAAACGGTAGAAATCAGGATTCTTTTAAAAGACAGGAAAACAATAATACACAGTTGTCAAAACAAAGCATCTTAATATTTAGCATTTTCTATACTACTACTCTTCTTAATGTGGCTAGACACTGTGTTCTTCAGCAAAGAAGCTGCCCATTGAAATGCAAGGCAAAACAGCTCAGTCTCCTCTGTTCATCTAAACCATCCAACAGCACACTGAATTCATGAATATCCAGAGACTTCCACATTCCTCTCTATGTGAAGTGTCCTTCAGTGCTGATTTCTAGTCCTTTAAAGAATGGGAGGTCTGAATTCCAGGTGTCTGACCCCATAGCAGATCTCTTAAGAAGAGTGTGCTGCTTCCTGTGGCAGTTTGCATGCTCTTCTGTGAGTAGGAACTTCCTTCTGTGATTACCACCATTAAGAATGCCTCTTTTTGCGTTTATGGCTTTCCTGTAAGTCTTACAGTTTACCATTTACTCCTACCTATTCTACCCGTTTCCAGCTAGTTAATGGAAGGGCACAGTTTGGCCAGCCTTTCCTGTTCTGCTTTTCCCTGCTTTGCATAAGGGGAATGGTTTCTTTTTTCTTTGTGCAGCTCTACTCCAACAGATGTTGTCCAATTTGTTATTCTAGATTTTTCAGAAACAGTGCCCATCCCCCATCCCACCACCCCCTTCTTTTTAGCTACTTTCTAGTTTATGATTTTTTATGGTGTTTTGGCTTTTTGTGGTTTTCCACCTTAGGCTTTTTCCTTCTTTGTGTATCTAGCCTCTTAAGCTTGTTTTATAACTTCCATATAACTTTCAGCGTTTACCTTATCCATATTCTATATCATGTCTCTTAGCTGCTAAAGATGCAGTTTGCTTGTAGACAGAAAGTAGGGAACAATAGCTGTGGTAGTGATGTAGTAGGTATAGTCTGTTACAGTACCTCTTATTCCATACTGCTGGCTTCTTTAATTCTAAACAATGAAGATTTGTTGCTTAGAAGTTAGGTAACTAACAGGTGTTGTGTTTGTAAGTGTGTGGAATTGTAACTAGTATAAACTGCGTATCCTAGTAGCATTGTTAGATTCTAGTGATAATTAACTTCGACTATGGAAACCATAAACAAAAGCGATCCAAGTATGGCTCGGGGACAAGTTGCAACCTTATAAGGAGAAGGAAGGACAAGTTCACAGAAAGTTCACTACCCTGTCGACCACCAGAGACCACCCGAGACCCTTGGAGAAGACCCTAAAGGCTTTAGTGCGCATGCGTAAAGAATGATGTAATATTATAATTAGTTCCCGGAAACGTAATGAATATGTAAGAGAGAAATTTAAAATATGTATGAGAAGCATGGATATAAACAGAAAGGTGATTAGACCAGGTGTGCTTGATTTGTGGCAAGTCCACCGAGCACCCAGGCCTGAATAAAACAATATCTCTCCTGAGCGTGTGGAATTGGTTACTTCCATGCCGGGCACGAATCCGCTTTTCGGACAACAGTAGTAGCATTTTTATCCAAAATGATACTACCGTATTTGTATTTCCTTACAGTTATATCATTCAGTCTTTTACCCCTCCTTAACCTATCAACACTACCTGCCTGATTATTGTAATCTTCAGCCCTTCCCACTCTTCCCCCCAAACTTTTTCACTACCAGTATTTCTCTCTCTTCTCCTCAGTTCCTTTCCTATACACGGCCTTACACATCTGTCCTAGACCTGGGTTATCTTTTTAGTCTCATGTGCTCAGCATTCTCTTACTTCTCCAGTCAGCACCCTACAATTCACCTCTTCATGCAGTTGTTCTTGCTAGCTTTTCCCTTTCAATAATCACTTCACCTTCCAGCACCCAGCCAGTTGCCATCTGTTTTGCCTTGGTTTGTATGTCTTGCCTAATGAGCTTGTCAGCTTTTTGCAGCAGGGAACATCTTTATACTGATAAGAGTCTTTTAAGCTTATGGCACTTGCATTTATGTTTTGTAATGATTAATTAATTATACCATGAATGGAAAACTGATGAAATTACTACAACATGTATGCTAGAGCACACTGCATATCTGTAAGGAGATGAAAGATCTTCCATGCGAAGCTAGAGGCAGTGGAGAAACCCCTCCATTCAGTAGTTCATTGCCTTTTTGTTTGTACAGTTAACGCAGTCTATAGTCATGCACAAGTCTTTCTCTCTGTGTTCCCATTTCCAATTTATGAGATAACTGTTCTTTGGTAATGTACTTAGAAAGGTATGGCATGCAATATATATCTACTTTTTAAAAAATACAAAGTTTCGTTCCAGGGGTAAAGAAACTGCAATGTAATCTGAAACTTCTTCATTGATTAAGATATTAAGAATTTAAGAGTCTGCAACCCCACAGAGCCTTGCCAAGTCCTCTATACCCTTCCCACTCTGGGGCCGCTTCAACAGTAAAAGAACAATGTTTTAAATATATCTGAAACATCCTGGGAGAGGTAGTTCTCACTTTAAGTACTAAGAGCAGATGCAAAACTTGATTAAAGTGAACAGATGTTTGAAGTGAAGTGCGTTTTGCTTTTTAATTTTTTTAAATAGGCAAATTTAAGTTTCAGTCACTCGAGTTTTATTTGATAACTTTCATGCATGCTTAGTAATTACTAAATGGGATATAAAAACTTAAGAGATTATTACACAAATGTCAAATGACTTTTCAAATTAATGTTTTGAAGTCTTTGTTTATTCTTTTCAAATAATTGTGATGCTATGTTTTATACGCATTTTTCAGCATTTAATCATGTTTTCTTTCTTTTCAGCTTCTTAATTAAATGAATTCAAGAGGGATTCATTTAGAGCTGCTTACCATGAAGATAAGCTATTACCAACATTATCTGCCCACCAATGTTACATGTATTGAAGAATAATCTGTTTTTGTGATAATTTATATAGTATACTGATAGAGAAATGAATGCAGTTTTATGCAATGAATGTGTATTTATAGAAACATACAGTAAACACCTCATTGGGAAGTGCTAAAAAGTTATGAATATAGTGTGCTTAAGAATTTAAATAAATTTCATTATAATGGGCTTCTGTTTAAGGCTTCCTCATTAACTTTAGTACATGAATCCAAAGGGTATTGCCAAGATTTTTCACCTGAAGTTTGTTATAAGGTTTTGAGATATGTTTTAGTACTGAACAAAACATCATTGGTTCTTCAACTACTGTTAAGAGAAATATCATGGTGGAAACTATAATTTAATGCCTACATGTACTTTGCCACCACTTTGCTTTGAAACAGTATATGTATATATAGTGTCTGATCACCTCAGACATGTTAAGCCATTAATATGGAATTATATTCTACATATTTTCATCTGGATTTCTTCTTTTTGTGGCTCAGCAGTATTTGGAGTACGTACATTGCCATCTCTCTTTCATGCCAAAGGATGCAATTCAAAATGGTTTGTGAAATCTTGAAGGCCAGAAGGCTTAGATCAGTCAGAACTCTGATCCTGTTAAGCTAACTCTGTGGTGGCAAAATGGGAGGATGGGGGGCAACAATATTTTGTAATCCACAACATGTTGTTGGTTTTTTTTGGTTTTTTTAGGTAGCAGCAGAAGGAATGTATTATCCTGAATGATGTTATAAAGCAATCAGATGAGTCTATTGGAACAGGAGTTACAGCAGTTGCCAGTTTTCTGTGTTCACCCAGCTTTGTGAAAAGCTTGTGTAGGAATTTGTAATGCCATTTAAAAAAGCCATTTTTGTAGCTGCGCACATCTCATATTATATGAATTGCTCATAAACCTTTGCATATGCCTACATAGCGTATTCTCTGTGGCTCAGGAAACAAGATGACTCACATGATGCTCTACCTCAGTCCTGCTTCTTCTTTTCCTCTCTACTGGTAGTTTTCCAAGTATCAGTTCACTGTCACTGGCATTCCAGGAATGAAATAAAGCTGGAGTTTCTTCATTCATGATATAGGAATGCTTCTAAATATGAAGATGACATTGACTAGACTTTACAAAACTCACTTCATCTAATGCTCTAGCTGTTCCTTCTCCAGAAAATACCATTATGTTAAGAACTGGGAAACATTTTACGACAAGAAAAAACAGGAAGGACAGGCTCTATCTTACACAAAAACAAAGCAAGACTGCTGTTGTGGAAATGCTGCAATGTTGTAGAGCAACATTTAAACTAGAAGCTAGGGAAAACCTGACAAACTCAAAACATCTGGTTCACAGACTGATAGGGGCTATTAAGGGGGAGGCAGCCTTTTCAGAGGTGCATTGGCTATTAGCTAGGAAAGCAGATCACATTGTATAGGGAAGGCAAATCAAACTGCCCACGATGCCAGTTGACTGGCATATGCCAGCATGGTGAAGCTAGGGCAGAATTTGCAAGAGCTTTATGTCAGTGCTAGAAGCTTGAGAAATGGAAGGAGGAATTACAATGTGTGGTATCAAACAACAGCCCTGGTACAACAGGCGTTCAGAGATCTGATGGGGAAAAAAATAATCAGTAGGACACTGTTGCCAGTGAGAATGGCACAGCAGGATATGCGGGTGACAAAGTGGCACCATATGTGAAAGATTACATAGAGTGCAGCAGCATGGGCGTCTTGCAGGAAAAAAAGCAGCATTGCAGTAGGTCTCTATGGTTGGAAGTCTGTACAAACCTAATTAAAAAAAAAAAATCTAATTCTAAAAAAGAATTAGAACTGTGCTAGTGACCCCTGATCAAGATGACAATCTTGATGATCAGGAAGTGAGACTAGAGAAACTGCAAGTTTCAGACAGGTAGTAATAGTGAGAGATCTCAAGACCACATCCTAATGAGATTAAGTATTTCAGCTTGTGATGAGGTGTAAAGTATTGCAGTGATACATGTCTGCCTCCTGGAACAGCTAGTAGATCTCAAATAATAACCAAATCAAAAGTAGCAGCTTGAGTAGTGCATGGGTACTAGCATAAGAGATATTCATGGGAAAGCTACTCCGTAACAGCAACCACAATACAGTAGAGTTAATGCTGTTGCAAGAGAGGACAGTCAAAGTGAAATCTGAACTACTAAGTTGGAGCAATGTAGAAATAAAGGCAGTTAATAAAACAGACAAAAAACCCACAACAAACAACAAAAAAGGAACAGTACAAATAGCAAGATGCCTACAACCAGCCTGGGGGCTGTTAAATACTGTATTAGAAGCCCAGGTAAATCATGCGCTGCAACTCCAAAAGAAATAAAAAAATACTTACATGGCTCAATAGGAAAGTTACTCAGAGGGAATTCTGTGTTTTGAATGCTGGCAAGAGGAACAGGAAAACTCACAGCACATCACGGGTCAACTGTAAACATAACAGGTCTAAAAAATAATCTAAAGATGATGCTCAAGGTGGTAGCATGGTAGAACAGAATTCTTTAAATACATCAAAAGAAGCAGACCAGGTAGGGAGCTAGTGACACAAGCTAGAGAGCTAATGACAAAGGTTTAAGAAGGGACACTCACTGATAAAGACTGACAAAGAAGCCAAATTCTCTGTAGCAGCTAGGCCAGAAAGAAGATCTAGATCAACATGGTCGAGCACCTTATGTGTAATTGCTTTAAATAGATAAGCTAGATGCTGGTGAGATCTCAGGACCAAATGGCATTTATCAAGGAGCTCTGAAGGAAATCAGATGTGAGGTTGCAGAACTGCTGAGCAAGGTGCCTTCACCTATCATTACAGATTGCCTCTATATCAGAGGATTGATGGATTGCCAACACAGCTGTCGTCTATAAAAGGGAGAGTCTAGAGAGAAGACTGAGCTACAGACCAATGAACAATTTCCAATCCTGATAGGATGGTCAAGTCTGCAATAAAGAGTAAATTTACTGAGAGCAAGGGTAAACATAGTCATAGAATCATAGAATCATTAAGGTTGGAAAAGACCTCTGAGATCATCGAGTCCAACCATCAACCCAACATCGCCATGCCCACTAAACCATGTCCCTAAGCACCACATCTACATGTCATTTAAATACTTCCAGGGATGGTGACTCAACCACTTCCCTGGGCAGCCTGTTCCAAGGCTTGACTGCTCTTGACCACTCTCAATCAGCTGAGAATGGTGTAGGACTTGTATAAAGGAGAATTTAAGCTCACAAAGCTTGGAGAAGGCTAAAATAGTGTCAGAAAAGCACATGGATAAAAATCCTTTGGCAAGGCTTTATTAAAGAACCTAATCTGGAATTCGGAGAAATGTCTTTTTCATGACTTGAAAACAAATTAAAGATACCAAGCAAAGTATAGGGCTTAATGGTCACTTCTCATGACAGAAAAGTCAGCAATGGGACCTTCCGGAAGACTGGTGCTGGGAGCATGCATGCACTTGAATACGTCTTCATCAGTGACCTGTAGAAGGGCATATGCAGTGCAACCTGCATTATAGATAAGCTTATATGGCGCTGTGCTTATGGGGAGAAGAGTCTGCAAGAACTTCACAAAACTCGATGAATGAGTAAAAAGTTGGCAGGTGAGCATCAATGCATCTAAAGAAAAATAAATGATGCCTTATTCAGCTAAAACTCAGGAAAGACAGAAATGAACAAATTTTAACAGAATTGTCAGTGTGCATTGGCAGCCAAAGAAAAGAAGTTTGGTGTCATGAGCAGGGGTATGGGTAACAAGACAGAGGACAACACTTTGCAACTACACAAAATCTCTGTGCACTCCGGTTGAGTGAGTGCTGCATGTAGTTCTGATCTACACATCTCAAAGGCACAGGGCAGTTCAAGGTACCAAAAAGGCACTGAGAATTGATCAGGGAGATAGAATCCCTCCTTATGAAGGGACACTAAGAAAACTGGAACTCTTCACCTAGAAAAGAAAAAAACTGAGGAGTGACTATGATTATGGCTTACAAGTTTATAAATGCATTAGATAGATAAGCTAAGCTGAATACAAAACATTCACCAAATCCTACAATACTAGAACCCATGTGCAGCTGATTTAAAATAAAGTAAACGGAAGTACATACTTACTACTTTTTCAGATTCTCTGTTACAGGAGGTTGTGGAGCTAGATAATATCAGCAGGTTCAGAATACGGTCAGAAAATTCATGGTCACAGTTCCACAAGAAACTCTAAAGGAGAGGCAAGCATGCACTGTTTACCATCTTTAATACAGTAATTCTGGATGCTGGAGAGAGTATGAGGGAAATGGACCACATTCTCTTTAAATGCTATCTCCAATCAGCCAGAACAGTAAGCTAGATGGGCTTTTGCTCTGACCTCCTGAGGCATTTTGTAAGCTCATTAAGAGCTGTGAAGGAGGAAGGAAGTGACATTAAGACGACCTGTATGATCTGCTGCCACTTTTGTTCTCTTGACAGCACAAATAAGCAGGCCTCGAAGGCACCAGCAATCAAGGAGGAGGCAGACACAGGTAGTGGCAGGGCTCAGGAGGATAAGAAGCATTTCAAAAGACCCCAATCC
>NW_009222217.1:620-12398 GCF_000690835.1 Fulmarus glacialis | reverse complement strand
GTAGGGAAAAAGTACAAAATTTAGCGGTACAAAAATACAGAGCGTAATCTATTTAGATCTCAAGTGCTGAGCGACAAGACAACATAAAACCACTTTTCAAAATATATACAGAAATGTATCATTAACAACTTCAAGACATTTTCATCACGTGTGGTGCATCAAAAATCTTGGGATCCTCTTTTGATGCTAACGCACAACATTTTGTTAAGTGCTAGAGTGAATGCTATTTGTTGCAAGTCTTTCCATAAGGAACTGATAACTCAGTTCCGGCCATATTTCATAGGTGATCACTTCCAGTGCTATGAATTTATCACCCTAACTATAGCGTTCACAGTAGCAAAGGGACAGGTTGGAGTTTGATTTAAAGAACAAACTGAAGCAGTGACAAACAACACAGCTGTAGCACAAGCAATAAGAACTGCAAGTCTACAGGCAGCAGGCAATACAGCGTCCTCCATTTCTTATGCTTGCTCTGCTGCATGGTACCTGGCACATATGCTTCCTCCCCACACCCAGGTTTAGATATTTTTCTATAGACCTTAGCAAGCATTGTCAAAAGCATTAGCTCCATTTTCTTCCATCCTTGTGTACCAGCAGCTTCTTCCTTGTGTCCTTTTCCTATAACACAGGCCTTAAAATTTTTACACAGATCCAACTGATGTTTGGGGAAACCTCATTCCACATTTGTTTTGTTGCACTTTGTTAGTTACTTTAACTAGATGTTGATGTAATTGGAATAACATATATGTTGTCATTAAAGGGACCATTTAGATGAAAATTAAATAATGTATAAATCTGAAGATGGAGGTAAGCAAGCAGTATCTCTTAAAAGTACCCAGATTCTAAATGAGCAGGAGTGTGGTACTAAAAGCTTGATGCCATTTTTCACTAGTTCATGTTTGCAGCAGTAGACACCTACAAACTTGTAAAAAAAGAAATCCATACTTGAGGATCAAAGCATAAAGATTTATAGCAGCAAAGCCTTGAAGTTGCAAAGAAAGTGTAAAAAAAAAAATAAAAAAAAAAAAATCACCATTTCTTTCCAATCAAATTCAACTCAAGATACCCTTCATAACAGCCAGATGAAACTCTTTCCACAGTCGTGTAAGTGACATTAACAAGGCTCAGTGTCCTGTTAAGGATCTAGAACAGACCTCCACATGGATGCAGGTGTCTGGTCAGGCAGTCATACCTGACCTTATCCATCAGGACCATCAGGACCTCATCCTTAAAAGAGTTAAGATGTCTTTAGACCAAGTTAGAAGCTCTGGTAGTTATTCTTACAATTCTTTGTAATACATGAACAACTGAGTATGATTTTGCTCTTTATGTTTGGTAGTACTGAATAACTATATTCAAGAGAAAAATAGCCTATAGTTTTTGCCTGTGATGAAAATGTAATATAGATGTATTCTTGCATGCTCTAATATGAGTTGAAGATTTTATACACTGGTTGAGGCTTTGGGGTTTTTTTACCCCGCTATATTTTCTACCCTAGAGGAATTTCACCCCCATATCTATCTATCCCAGACACACACACACACACACATACACAAGAATGCCTCATTAGGAATCCTTAATGAAAAAATTTTGGAGCTCTGACAACTTCTTGTTAGAACCTCTCAAATCCAAGTGTAGACATTCACCTATGCAGAGTCCATGTATGAACAGGAGCACTGTGTGTTCTCCACTGAAGTATGGATACATGCCACACTGAGCGCTATGCAAGTTCAGGCTCATTGTCTGCCATATAGTTAGCTATACTATTTTGCAAGATATAGCTAACATGAATAAGCAAACCCAAATTTTTTTCTTTGTGCATCACCATAAGTGTATGATCCCTAAAGATGCATCTTTCCATATTTTCAAGGGAGGTTTGTGTTGTGCATTAACACAGGTCGGTACATTTTATTTGAGATTAGTAACTTCCATAACACTAGGCTGTGTGTTGGGCCTTACTTGAATTAAATAGGAAATATTTCTCTAGTTTGTATTTAGCCTTTCTGCCTTGCATTTTAAAAGCGTTTTGCAAGTATAAACAGTAATGAAGAAGCCTCAGAAGTTCCCAAGTTGGAAAGCTTTGTTTTATCTTCTAATAGTTACATTTTTGCTTTAGGAGTCTTACTCTAGAGAGAAAGAAAGCTTCAAGGTAAGTCATTACTGAGGAGGGCTTCAGGCAAAAACAGTGGAAGATATGAGTTTATCTAGGCTGTAGCGCACACACTTCCATAAGTATTTGTTTCCCCTCTGGTAGCACTTGGTGCAGGAGTTTCATTCTCTGGGTTTAAGGATAGAGAACAGCTTTGCATTATGTTTAAAGAAGAGCTGTTAGAGCCCTATTCAGTTTTAGTTTGTTTTGTAATAGCATGTATTTTCACTAGCAATGGAGTCATTTTGCAGAATGAAGGCAAACAGAACTGCTTACTTCTTATCTGAAAATATTTTCTTTGGTCAAAGCTAGTGGAAGTTATTGTTAGTATCAGAGGATGCTTGTAGCCAGTTTTTGCCCTCGAGAGGGCTATCTACCAGCAGCACATCTGATGGCAAGTAATAAATCACCTCAATACTGAGGTTGGATTTGGCTGTCCATCTGTGTCAATAGAAAGTCCTCCCTAGTCAAGGTATTTGGAGCTAGGAAAAATTGTACCTGGTACAGAACAGCCTTTAGCCCTTCCTTTTCTATAATTACTCACTCTCCTCATCTGTGTTTAACCAATTCTCTCCCCCACCTCCCTCTTGGATGGGTTGATGGCAGGTTGATGGCTCTTCTACGGCACTTAAAATCCTCATCAGCTAATTGCTGCTCAGATGCCCTGTTTTCTCCAGGCTCTCCTCTTGCATGTCTGACTCGCCACTTTTAAGCCAGAGCCACAGAGCTCAACTAGATTGCGCTGTGACTTTTCGCAGAGAATTTCATTAACCCCAGAGGTATCCAGCCCCTGGCCAAAGCTCCCTGCCCTCACACACAGTGTTTCCCATGGCTGCCTGACCCAAGCAGCCTCTCACCTTTGCCAGCTTCCCTACTGGTCTCCTGCTAAGGTGATCACCTCTCAGAAGAGGGCTTGGCTCTGCCCTTTGAAGCAGAATGGTCTTTTCCTTTTCACAGCTTACATATTATAAAACCATAAGAGGAAACAAAGCTAAAAATCAGCCACTGTTGTACGGTGTCACACCAGTCCAGAGAGGCCTTCCCACAGTTAGCGGCCCATTTGTTTCCGGAGGACAGGCTGAAAGCACAACAGAACAACAGATACAGCTCTGCAAAAATAAATAAAGTTTGCAAACAGTATTTTTCATGCAAACACTGGAATTACTTGCATCCAAGATCTTCAATTAACATCTCATGCGACAAATACTTGAATACAGAGAACATATACAAAGAGCAGAGTAAGCATTTCTCCAGCACTTCTCATTCACTGAGAGCAGGGTATAGTCACAGTTCATTGGCTTTATAATGCTGCCTCTATCCTGAAGCCATTGTAGGTTGATGTCAAACTTGCCCTCACAGCTCAGTTACTTAGGAATTTTCATAAGTCCTGAGAATTTTATCGAGCATTCAAAATGCCTCAAGTTAAGAAATTGATGACAGTAATGGTACAACTTCATCTTACATCCCTTTTGGTAATCCCGTCTGTCAAAGCCTTAGCCCAGCAGTGCCCAGTTCTCACATAAAAACTGTGTCAGGGGAATTTCCTCAAAGGAAGACAAGATTTCCTGCTGGGCATATACCTCCTTCCCCAGACCGGTTCCACAAAAAAAGTATGTAAGCCACAGGCACACACATCACAGCAAATCCTAAAACTACATTTTAGTTCACAGAATAAACACAGTGAAAGCATTCATGCCGGTGCATCACGGTAGTAAATGAAGCCACTGTCATTCATAATTAAGGCAGATAGACAACACTGAAAAATCTAGCCACCACAGCTTTAGATACAGGATTTTTCATGTTTTAAACTGTTGCCAAGTGAGGCAATTTTTAAGGGGTCAAGAAAATTAGTCTTAAGTGGCTGCATACTTAATTATCCAAATGTCAGAAGGTCCCAAGACCTCTGTCTCCACAGAGTCTTTTGCTAGGAGAAATCCGAAATTTCCATGGTTTCTCAGGGATGCTCAAGACATCAGTGTCCTCTTACAGACAAGTCATGGTTACTCACATCCTAGTGTTCAAATCCATAGAAAAACCCAAACCACAGATGCTACAACTCATGCTCTTCAGGGATGTATTAATCGTCATCAACAGGCCAACCAGCTGATACAGCCCAGGAACTATTGAGATATTAATTAACATTCAGATTTATTTTTCTTGTAACTCCCTCACCAGAAATTGCTTCCACAAAGCAATCCCAAATAACTTACATATGTATTCGGGGACATTTGAATGTCTCTGGGGTCTCTGTTTATTATGAAATTAAGTTGCATGAAAAACTGAAAAAACATTTTGATCACTTAGAGCTCTTCAACAGCAGTGCATAATTAAGAAGGGCATGACATATAACCAGTGCACAATACGCCAAGGTGTCCAGTATCCCTGTTAAACCCGTCTTCTGCTTAAAACCCTCATTTCATGGTCTTTCTTTCAGCTTCCTTTCTTGCCAAATCTTAGGCATACTTAAAAACCCCCCAAATTCACTGTTCCTTTAAGAGGCTCTCTACTGCTATTATTGCACAAGTATCATCACTTTTATACCTGAAGTAGCTTAGTACTTTCAAGTGTCATTCACACTGAGGGATACCTGAAGAAGTGCATTAGGAGACTTTGGTTTCAATTGGTCATGCTTTCTGGCTTACTCTTCCTTCAAACACCTCTTCTGTCTGATTCATTTCAGGAAAACATTAACATTTAATGTCATTACAGGCATAAGTAGATATTTATTATCCTTTTGAGGGAGGGAATTTCCTTTTTGCAGGTCGCAATTTTTGTGACACTAATATAAATCAGCACCGAAGGGTGCTCTAGTGTGTCATGCGTTAATAAAGACAAAAAACTAGGCAAGATAATAGAGGTAAATGAAGATGTATAATAGAATGCCTTAATACAGAGTAGCTTTCAGCACGATTTGCAGATGGGGTAAAGCAAGCAGCAGTACTCCCAGGAATGTCAGAAGACTAAAAGCAAGAGTACTGCTCAATATGTAGATTTATAATATTATTATGTCAGTGGATTTATAGATAAATTACAGCTACAAAATGTACTCTTGATACATACCAGGCTCTCAGTTACCACATGCTAGCTGCAGTTTACTGACAAGTATATTGATTCAAGCTTTCCTGGTGTCCACACTTGCCATACTTCCCAAACCAATGTTTCTATTGTGAAGAAATAATGGAATTAGGCCTCATTCTCCCCATAAACATTATTTGCATTTAGATATGTTAAGTGCTGATAATCCTTTATTTAAACTTGTGTGTTAGTTGCAGTCAACAGTATATGGTATTCAGGTAAGTAACTGAGAAGTCTACTCCTAAATAACATAACTAAAAGCAGAAAGCCATGTTTTCTGTAAGGAACTGCTGGCATTCAGTGCTTAGTGCTACAGCCTGCACAAAGAACCCATCTGCGGTATTTTTAGAAGACAGAACACAAAATAAAACTTTTGCATAATACTTATTATAGGAAATGGCTGGAAAGAGTTCATTCAGCCCATACTCTGTACAGAGAGGATGCTGCAGGTGATCTGAGCTTAACAAAACAACTATCTTCGGTGTTATTAGCTCCAACAAGGGAAGATTTCTCCATTTCCAGAAGCCATAAAACAAAGAATATCCGATGGTCTCTAGTGGAGAAGATAACCAAGTTTCTAAAACAATTAATTCAGCTTACCAAAGCAGAAAATTTAGTTGCCTTTCTAAATTGCTACCAGCATATTTTTTGCTATTGTCGTAGTTTAACCCCAGCCAGCAACTGAGCCCCACACAGCTGCTCACTCACTCCTTGCCCCAGTAGGATGGGGCAGAGAATCCGAACAGTAAAAATGAGAAAACTCGTGGGTTGAGATAAAGACAATTTAATAGGTAAAGCAAAAGTTGCACACGCAAGCAAAGAAAAACAAGGAATTCATTCACTACTTCCCATCGGCAGGCAGGTGTTCAGCCATCTCCAGGAAGGCAGGGCTCCATCGCACGTAACGGTGACTTGGGAAGACAAACTGCATCGCCCTGAACGTCCCCCCCTCCTTCTTCTTCCCCCAGCTTTATATGTTGAGCATGACGTCATATGGTATGGCATATCCCTTTGGTCAGTTGGGGTCAGCTGTCCCAGCTGTGCCCCCTCCCAACTCCTTGTGCACCCCCAGCCTACTCACTGGTGGGGTGGTGTGAGGAGCAGGAAAGGCCTTGACTCTGTGCAAGCACTGCTCGGCAGTAACTAAAACATCCCTGTGTTATCAACACTGTTTCCAGCACAAATCCAAAACATAGCCCCATACTACTTACTATGAAGAAGATTAACTCTATCCCAGCCAAAACCAGCACACTATATATACCACCATCACCTCTCAGCTGGATTAAATGCAAATATTGCAAATTAGGTATTTTGTCGCATAGGCTACAACAGCTGACACAGAATGCTGGGTCATGCCTCATACACAAACTAGCAAAGGTAAATAAAACAGATAGTCTTCTGCAATCAGCACTGGTTTATTATTAAATATAGAATCAATCTACAAAACCAAATCAGTTCCATTAAGTAATTTGAGGGGAAGAAGAACCACAACATAAGTGGTTGCTCTCAACAGTGAAATCCTAGAAAACCTAAGGAACAGCAGTACCAAGTCTTATTCTCAGCTTTGATGGGGATTTGATTGCAATTATATCAAAACCCAATAATAAGCATGCTTCATTCTTTTTACAGACAGTATTTTTCATCAGGTAATAGCTGTGGCCTTTCAGTTCAGCACCAAATACCACATCTACTATAGAGCTAGATGCCAAAAATTATACAAAGAGGTACAGATGTTCTAAGCTACAATCCTGTAAAGCTGCATATACAAGCAGATTTAAGTACAACTGTTTTGTGAGCTTAAAAGAAGTAGATACATACTCAGAGCCATTAAGGAGGGTATTTAGATGCGTGTACATAAGGCACAAATCAGAAAACATTAATTGTTTATCAGTTGCTGAGTAACTTTGGGAATTTGAGAGCAATTTGTTAGCTTCTACATAGAGATAATGCTTCTTAAGCACCTTGAAATGAAAGGTAATGTTCACACATATAGTATTACTGTTTTCTGATTAGTTTTATTTTTTAAAAAAAAAACATAGTAAATCTTCAAGATAAACCTCTTCACCTCATATCCATAATTTGTACATAAGTATAAACCATAGTATTCCCTTGTTAAATCTAATACAATCCAAAGCACTGGAAATTTATTGACATTTTGTGGTGTTTCTTCAAGTACAGTTAATAATTAAAGAAGAGTAACTATCTCTTAGTGTTACTAGTGATTTTTCTTGAATTACTACACTTTTCTTAGTACACAGTCAGCTTTTCTTGATCCCATCCAACGTAACAAGTTTCAGCAAGAATTATCCAGAAAATCTTGCTTAGATCCTATAATGTCTCATCCCTTTAGCAGTTCATTGCTCTGAATTATCTAAAACATGTATTATATTTATCCTAATTAGCCTAAAGAAAACATTACTTTAAAAGCAAATCTGATTATTGTTCACAAAAAAGACAGTACTGCACAATTAGTCATGTCCTTGGAGTAAATATTTTAGGACTAGAGGATATAGGAGTAATTTAGCTTGTGGATCTGACATGTAGCCTTCTATGTAATTAGGATTACAGCTTTATGAGATCCATAATAATGAACAATCCTGGCTTATAAGAGCAACAATTACATTTCACATGAATCTTTTCTTATGCAAAGTAGTTGTCTTCCTACTTAGGAATAATTGATTGGTTACCAATTTGCTCAGTTTAGGAAACTGCTGAGCTGAGTTCTTCTTCACTTTTTCTTCCAACAGGCACACATTTGCACTAATTATCAGTATCATCTTCAAAGTCCTAACCAAAAACAACATGGCAAGAACAAGAGTGCATAGTATTTCTGACAAAGAGATTAAATCAAGCTTAGAAGTCTTGTACTAAAAAGCAACTTTATATTTACAAGTTATGGCTCCTGTACCTATTATTTCAGCTACTATTTTCAACATAGTAAGCCAGGACTATAAAAGCACAAGAGAACAGACAACATGGAATAGAAAAACATAGAACATTTCCAGTTATAAATGCAAGTTACAAGTTTCCATTATTTCCAAGCAGATGCGAGCTCAAGAAGATGGTAAAGGTAACTGGAATGTGGATAAGTAAAATCAATTGATCAAAATGAAAATAAAAAAGAACCAATGCACCTATATACTGTTTTTCCCTCCATCTGCATGTAGTTGTCATGGATATGGTGAAGGAAGGTACAGGTTGTTTGCCCAATTTACTAAGTACCCCTACAGTTTTGTTCAAGGCGAGCACAGACGAAAAGGCAGCTTTGCTCCCAGTTAGACACAACCCTGGGAGAGAAGGACGTGGCATGCTCCCCGAGGGGCTGCGCCTCTTCTGCTGGCACTGGCTTCTTAGAGCACAGGGTCAGGCAGCAGGCTGGCGAGAGACTAAGCAAGCGGGGTATGTAAAGCATAGACTGAGGTTTAAGGCACTCTTAAGAAGTAGAAGAGAGCAGATCCACACCCAAAACTCAGATATGGTAGAGACCATCCTGTCTAAGGAGCACAGGAGAGACCAGGTAGTTTATTGGGACCTAAGACAAAGAAAATCACCCATTGTACAAGGATATAGTGGGCAAGATAACTTGAGGTTAAATAACTCATATTTTGTTCCATTTTACATAGCAGCTCTGCGTTCTTTTTTGGAGTACCTTAATAAAACTCAACCTTTAAAAACTGCAAGGCCTTTGGCACCCTAACTTCAAGGAGAAGATAGAAACAGCTCAATTTCAGCTATCTCTGATCAGCTCAGGAAAATCAGGACTCTCAGATAGACACAGCACTTGAAATGGCTTCACATGTCACACACAGCGATTCTCACAAAAGAAACATTTATTTCTTCCTATCAGTTCCTAGCACAACACAAAAAGCCCTGAGTCCACAGGACATGTAATGAGTGCTTTGGTAGAGAAAGTTAAGTTAACAGGTGAGGTTTACCTGCATGTTCATATACCAATAATTTTCACAAAGCAACACGCCAGCACAGTCCTAGCACTGGGCTGAAATCCCACAGCGGTACCTGGCACCTCCAGAAAAAGCCTCTCCAATGCAGAGGACAGCTTCCTAACACAGTTCTCCCCGACACCAGTCACACACCACTTTTGCTCATGAAATCAATACCCTCCACATCCCTGAGGCTCCCTTTACTCTCTGCAAAGCTTTAGCTGCCTCCTCCTGTTCTTTTATTCGCAGTAGCTGAGCCCATTTCCTTCAGCCCTGCTTTATTCATGAGGTTAACCCCAGACTTGCCATGGCACATTTGCAAATCCTGTTGGTGTAATGTATAAATATTAATTGGAACCCTAATACTAGCTGAAATTGTTACATATGTGAGTTGTGGCTACTTTTTAGAGTAGCTAAATGAAAATTAGCATTGGCTATTTTAAACTGGAAACACTTTCTCTAAAATATTAATGAATATAATATAATTAGTATAATTAGGAAAAGAATAGATATCTCTTACTGGCTCATATTATTTTTTTACGGTTCTGTTTTGTTCAAAATAGGGAATGGCTCTGGAATTCAGAACACAGAAGCTTTGAAACTATCAATATGATTACAACAATGAAAGACATCACTTGCACTTCCTTTTTCTTTTTTTGATTGACATCATTGCACTTACTAATATATCTGAGCTATTGCCAGATTCTCCTGCAAAGGGTGCATTCATTAAATTTTAAAGCTCGGGTGTGCAGTGAGTGACTGTCTGCGAAATGAAAGCTCTGTTCTAGTGAGATTCAAAGCTGAATACAAGCTCAAAGGAAAATTGCTTCTGTTGTCAAATCCTTCTTAAAACTTTGAGCAGATTTCCGCTTAATCATCTTCTTTCTCCTAAACTGGAGATGTTTATTTGTAGCAAAGGCAAGACTATTTTGTATTTATTATTGAAGCTGGGCACCACTTCCAGGTTGATTGTCAATAACTGGATGCCTTTATCTGAAACAGTCCTGAAAGTGATGTTTATATGACTTGAAATAAAAAAGGTAATCTGCAGGACTCTAGCTATAAATAAACAGAAGGCTCCTCTTTTTCAGGCTGTGGTTACCAATGTATGGTTTGAAAACACTTTTCACGGGCTTGTTGGGAAAGTATTATGCCAAATACTTTACCATTAATGTATTGAGTTTTTTCCTTCTTTGATCTAATTCCCTTTGATCTAACAGCTAGTGTTTAATTAAGACTAATCTTTGCTAATGAAAAGGAAAAAAAATCACAAAAGAGAAAATTAATGGTCATACCATTACCCATAGGTCACCCTCTGACAAGGTCTGCAGCTTTTTCAATGTGAATCCATTTGATGGACTTGCTGCCTGCCATTACTGCTCTTGTCCAATGTCACAGGGGTACAGTCCATCAAAGTAACTGTTCATGAAGTATGTTGTACTGGTGCTAGCTGCCAGGATGAGAGATGTAGTTACACTATTGAACAGCACTGTGGCTGAATCCATTTCCTTTCTTTTCCCTTTACAGTAACAGAGAAAAAGATTAAGAAAAAATACTAACAACGTTAAGGAATGCTACTGTCCTCACAACTCCAAATGTTAAGCTCTTGCATCCTTTTCCAATTGCAAAGAAGGACTGGAAAATTTGTGGGAATAAAAATAAAAATAAATAAAAATAAAAATAATGCAAGTTCAGTTGCTGAGAGAGCTGAACCAGTAGGTGACATCCTGAGGTTACATCGCCCTCTGCAGGGCCACCCAGGTGGACATCACCTATCTCCTGCAAAAGCCCTCGCTCAGTCCCTGCAGGGATCTAGCACAAATCTGGATAGCCACTCCATTTGGTACCCACTCCCCTTCCCACCAATGCTTCCTGTCCTCCGCAGATGTAGACACCATTATCTGGACCCATCTCCATGATCAAAGAGCAGCCACCACTCTTGGCCCAGCTGAGACGTGGAGGAGTGAAGAGAAAGAAGAAGCACAGCACCGCTGAGCGGCCACGGAGCACACCCCCTGTGCACGCAGCTCGTACACCTCCTCTGGCTGGAGGTTTGCTGGAGGAGTGACCATGTATTCCCCAAGCTCTTCCCTTCCTTACCTGCAGGGTTTCCTGCCTCTGGAGGCAGCTCCAAGTGCCTCTGCCCAGAACAGGGGAGCTTGGTCTCCCATGAATCAGAAAGTGCAGTAAATTCTCTATGGTTACTTTAAGTGCTTATTTACTGTGCTGATTTTGGCTGGGATAGAGTTAATTTTCTTCACAGAAGCTAGTGTGGGGCTATGTTTTGGATTTGTGCTGGAAACAGTGTTGATAACACAGAGATGTTTTCGTTACTGCTGAGCAGTGCTTACACAGAGTCAAGGCCTTTTCAGCTTCTCATGCTCTACCGATTGAGAAGGCTGGAGATGATACACAAGAAGCTGAGAGGGGGCACAACCAGGACAGCTGACCCCAACCAACCTAAGGGATATGCCATACCATATGACGTCATGCTCAACATATAAAGCTGGGGGAAGAAGAAGGAAGGGGGGACATTCGGAGTGATGCCGTTTGTCTTCCCAAGTAACCGTTATGCGTGATGGAGCCCTGCTTTCCTGGAGATGCAACCCGCCT
>NW_009222217.1:0-589 GCF_000690835.1 Fulmarus glacialis | reverse complement strand
CCCCTCCCTGCCGATGGGAAGTAGTGAATGAATTCCTTGTTTTGCTTTGCCTGCGTGTGCGGCTTTTGTTTTGCCTATTAAACTGTCTTTATCTCAACTCACAAGTTTCACACTTTTACCCTTCTCATTCTCTCCCCCATCCCACTGTGGGGGAGTGAGCGAGTGGCTGTGTGAGGCTTAGTTGCCGGCTGGGGTTAAACCACGATATTTACTAAACTCCAAGCATTTCACCTTAATCAAATAACACTAAAAAACTTGCAACATTTCTCATATTGCATCCTACAAACTGCATTGATTCTGTAGGTTGGAGAAGGGTGCATCCTGAAGTTGTCTAAAGGAATAAACAAATTTAAGTTCTTTCTATGAACATCAAGAAAACAAATGAAAATTAAGAAAGTGTCTATCCTAGAAAAATATGCAAGTCACAGTTGTGGTTTGCCCATGTAATTGGTAAGATGTGATATGACCAAGGAAAATGAGAGCTTTTAGATGCCAAAATCTGAGCCTACTGGGAACTACTGATCAGTTGAATCAATAAAATAAAATAAAGCAAAACAGAAAGAATAGAATAGAATAGAATAGAAAAATA
>NW_009222216.1:0-19386 GCF_000690835.1 Fulmarus glacialis | reverse complement strand
CGCTGTGGCTTTCGGAAACGGAAGGAGACCGTGGTACACCAGCGAGCATTCATGGGAGAGAAGCCCTACATCTGCATCGAGTGCGGGCAGAGCTTCAACCGCAGCTCCGACCTGATCCGCCACCAGCGGATTCACACCGGGGAGAAGCCATACATGTGTGCTGACTGCGGCAAGAGCTTCAGCCGACGCTCCCACCTCATCCAGCACCAGCGCGTCCACACGGGTGAGCGGCCGTACCAATGCAAGGACTGCGGGAAGAGCTTCAGCCAGAGCACCCACCTGGTGCAGCACCAGCGCAACCACACTGGCGAGAGGCCTTATGTCTGTGCCAAGTGTGGGAGGAACTTCTACCAGAACTCAGGCCTGCTCCGCCACGCCAACTTTCACACGGGCGAGAAACCCTACAAGTGCCCCCAGTGCGGGAAGCGCTTCAGCGACAGCTCCAACCTCATTGCCCACCAGCGGCTCCACACAGGCGAGAAGCCCTACAAGTGTGCTGACTGCAACAAGTGCTTCAGTGAGAGCTCTAAGCTGGTCATCCACCGGCGTGTCCACACAGGTGAGAAGCCATACTTGTGCCCTGACTGTGGAAAGAGTTTCAGCCAGCGCTCGCACCTTGTCCAGCATCGTCGCACCCACACTGGGGAGAAGCCCTACAAGTGTGCTGAGTGTGGGACCTGCTTCAGTGACAACTCTACCCTCATCCGTCACCGTCGTACCCACACTGGGGAGAAACCTTTCAAGTGCTCCCACTGTGGGAAGAGCTTCAGTCGCAACTCCTACTTAGTCTCACACCAGCGGGTGCATGTGTGGTAGGCAGCATCACTAGATGTGGTCTGGGGGTGATCTAGGATGCAGCTCCTCGTCCAGGCCTGACCAAAACATGTCTAAGGGACAAGGGGATGGGAAAGGGTATGACTACACCAGGGCACCTGGATTATAGGCAGCTGGCCAGAGTAATGCCTTTGGCCCATGTTGTCCTTTTCAGTCACCTCCTCTTCCCAGCGCACCTCAGGCATGGACAGAAAGTGAGCAGTGGTTGCAGTGGGTAGTTCTGCATCCCAAGGCCCTGTCATCCTCTTTCCCCGGTACTAGAATCGGATGCCATCTGCCACGCGGCCAAGGTGCAGATGTTTTCTCCCACCTCCCCATGAGAGGTGTCTGCCTGAGAGCCTGAGGAGAGAATGCACAACATCAGGTCACATGATAAGAAGCTGCTTGGTCATGCAACATATGCATGTGTGGTCGTGTCAAGGGAAATAAGATGGGAGATGGGGTCCTTAAGGAGCATTGTTCCACTCGCAGCTGAAATGTTGTGACCTATATAATACTGCACAAGTCTATGGAAGCTCACCATGTTTGTGGTCTAAGCCAGCTCTGTGTCTCATACAGCAGTTGGGAAGGTCAAAGCCAAGTAAGTCCTGCTGAGAAGCTGCAGACTCTGTGTTATGCATGTACAGCGTGTGGGCCAGCTTGAAGCACAGGCAAACACCACTTGAGTCTGCTTGTAAAAGGAACATATAGGTATACCCTGAACCAGAGAAGGAAGGCATGCCTGCAAAGGTTTTCTGCAAATGCTTCTTAGATGGTAGCAACAAGGGAGCTGCAGGATAGGGACATGGCCTGTTCTGGAATCTCAGAGCTGGTGGGTAGCTGGTGTAGAAAACTATCATACCTACCTGGCAGCTTAAAAAAAAAATAATCAGAATTATACTTGCTGCTGCTAAGACTGTGGTACGCAACTTGACAGGTGTATGGAGGTCGCCGTGAGTTTGTACTGGTAGCCTCCTTGTTCTGCAGAATTCAGATTCACAGATACGATTCAAGTGGGATGGTGTAAGCTGTGTTGCAAAATGGGACAGAACAACTGTACTAGGACTGACCTGATTCCATACCAGTATTTCTTAAGTCCCATTTTGACCAGTGTGTGTGTAAATAACATCTATATGTATGTATTCACATATGTATGAACTAGCTTTTATACTAAGTGTATCTTCACACTCATATGTGAGCAATCATGCGTGCACACACCATGGCAGTGGTCAAAATGGCCAGCTGTGTGACACTACACCGTATCAGTACTTCTCAAAATGCTAAACATACTGTATATTACTAGCATTTCTCAATAAGAAGCTGGGAGAAATAGTTTTTTTACCAAAACATCTGAATTTTCACATCAGGACATTCAGTTTTATACTGATTACTTTGTGTGTGTGTATAAGATCTGGAATTGAGTTGGTTTATTTATATATCTATATAAAAATGTGTGGCCCCTATGGTTGCGAGGAACGACTTCCTCGTAGTGCTCTCCCCCTCGTTTTACACAGGTACATATCAGTGGCAGTTGTAGGATGTACCCCCCTCATGGTTTTAACTACAAGGAATTGCAGTGCAAGACTTTACCTTGTTTATATTTTTGACTGTTTTGCTGCTGATCATTTTAGTGACAATACCTGACTGGTGTGCTTATCCAGCACTGCTGGAGCTTAGAAAAGATTGCTGGTTTTGCAGTGTACCTTATTAATCCTGCAGCTGACTCCGTGGCTTCAGTAGGTCTCTGGAAAAAGGAATGCAGGCTGAAGCCAGTGAAAGGAGAGGACCTGTGGTGGAGAAGAGATGAAGGAAATAAAGATGCGAAGAAGATCCATGGCAGCTGCTGGCCAGGGATGCTTGTGAATGGCGTGCTCTACAGAACTTGCTCTCTCCAAGGGATTGCAGGGATCCTTTCTGCAAGCCCCTCGACTGCTGATAAAATGTTATGTTCATATAGTTTAATAAAAAGGAGCTGTAGGGGGAGCATGAAATTGTTTGCAGCTCCTAGAGGAACAAGGCACCTTTATGTGCAGCTGCTCAGGGAAGTTAGAAGGAGCTTTCAGAAATGGGGTGGGCTTTGTTTACACAGGAACCAAAGCCTTCGTTTGCAAATGCACATTTTTGCTTTTAGCTTAGTGTTTGTTTTGGTTTTGTTTTTTTTTTTTTTTTATGAACAGCTTCAAACCAATGACTTCTTGATTTATATTCCACTTCTGGAAAGTGGTGTGGAAATGTGACTAATGGTCATCTAGTTGGTTCCAGAAGCGTCAAGATTTTCATTTGCTAGCAGACTTTCAGAAGGGATACTACAGCTCTCAGTTGGTAGGCTCATTTTTAACTGAATTCAAAAGTTATGTTGTGGTCCGGCTGTAGAACTGATCAATTTGTGTGCGTCTGTCCAATTCCAGTTTTAAGTTTCCTAAAGAAAATCTACAGCACTGAAACTGTCTGTTTGGCTGAGAAGCCCTGTTTGCCATAGAAAGGCATCTTGCGAATGCAACTTTTCTTCTGGCAATCTGAACGGAGTCGCAGATCAATGAAATTGAACCCAGGTCTGCACATAGCTGAGCTCAACTCAAAGGGAAGCCCTCTCACATCGAGATTCTGGTTTGTGAACCAGCTGCCCCTGAATATGCCTTCGCAGCAGTCCTCAGAGCATTTCTTTTCCTTTCTACAGGCTTTGTGAAGTGCTGTGTATATTTAACAGTGCTCTATAAATTAAAAGGATTGACGTGCATTTATTTCTAAAATCTTTATGAACTTATTTAAAACTGTATGCCAAATCAAAGTGGCCTTAGGGTTCACAGCACATTGCCAGTGCACTTGTCTTTGCGGCTAGGATTGGATTGCTCACCAGTGTAAGCACATTTCTGGAGTTCCTTTCCACAGCCACTGTTAGTTTTCCCTGTTCAGTGTCACTTGGCTGAAATAATTCACTTCCCCTAGCCTGTCTGCCCTTTACTGTTTGTGATCATCTAGCTGGAGAGGAGAATCTGGGCACCACCCTTCCTTCACTGTTGTAGAAGTTACAGGGTATGTTCCTCTTCTTCCAGGGATTTAATCGCTGTGTGGGCAGCACAAACTCAAGAGCCAAATTCAGAAGTCAGAGGTATGGGCATGTGCAAAAAGTCAAGAACCAGAAGGTTTACTTTCACAGCAGCTAGCTCACAGGCTTCTATACCAGCTGTCTCCTCTCTCAGGCTCATAGTGGGAGACTACTGGAAAAAGCAAAAGGTAATTAGCTACTATCATTCCAGCAGACCATCCCTAGCACACTCTATCCCAGACCCGAGGTCACCAGCTGGTGCCCAGATCCTCCTGCCAGCTGAGGGAGCTCTGTAGAATACTGTAAATTCCTATTGTGCTAATGGTGCTTAGATACTACAGTGAGACTATGGCACTTTAGAAATACCTAAGATAGACAAATGGATGAATGACGTCTCTGAAATAAAAATTTTCACTTCAGTGATCTTTGTTATCCCATCTTTTTTTCTTTCTTTTTCCCCAGAGTGACCTCCTGAGCATCAGTTTCTTGGCCCCTGGCAGGACCAGGTTTGGAAATACATGTGTCATCCTTCAGAGAGGGATGACTATTACTTAGCACAGCTGCTGTGCAATGCAAGTAAGGTGAGGGATATTCTTAGAATTGGTCTTCATTTTCATCTAACATTTCTGCATGAATCTGAAAAGCCAGAGGATGGCACACAGTGCTCACCATTCCTTTACGAGAGAAAGTGGCAGAACCTTATTCTGCAGCGACACCATCCTGCTGTTAGGTGAACCTGGTTCTAGCAGAGCTGCAGCTGTTCTAAGGAGATTATCTCCCCAGTTCTGTCACCTGAGTTGTATGGGATCCAGTTTTCTAGTCCCCTGCTGACAAAGTATATGTAATAGTGATGACTGAAATACAACTTCTTTTACATTCCTCTTTGCTTCATTGTTTATGACCGGGAAAATGCATTTATTTTGATCTTGGACAAGAGGTGTGTTTTATGTGTTTAATAAAATTTTAGAAGTATTTAATGCGTAATCTCTAAAGCAATTTTTGAGATACATCAAACAAACAAAACTGCACGCACAGCAAACTGTGTTCTTTCTGGCCCTGTTTCCCCTTTACCCCAGCAACACTGGTCTGAATAGCCAGAGACACAACAGCGGGAGCCTCCATCTCTGAAAAAAAGAAAATACAGGATATTTGAGGAGATGGAGCAAACAGAGGCCAAAAGAGGCATCTACTTTGCTGCTTATGCCCTCATGTCCCAAGCTCTGAAGGGCCTTCAGCCTTTCCATGCCAGACCTGATACACCTCACAAGTAGGCTGATCCACCTCTCAACTGTCCCCTCCCTTTTCTCATTCAAGTGCTTGCTGGCTTTCTTAGTAGAAAATGCATGAATCCATCTGATAACACTGCTTTTGCAGTCTTGATGGACTTTGACAGCTGGCTGGTTTTCTTCTCACAAGCCTGCCCTGTTTGGGACACTCATTCACATGAACAGATGCGAGAGCCTAGGAACCAGAGAGCAAAGGAGCCAGACTTTTTAGGGGAAGCAAAATTTTCCTTTTTCTTCCCGAGGCTTGCTATGGAGGTATCTGTAGCTGCGGATAGCTGACTCTGTGCCTGGGGGACATGTTGGGATGGGTGGGACAGCATGGTCAGAGCACAGTAACCCTTCAAGGGTAAGTGAAAGCACACATCAATTAAAGCAGGCCATACCAGGTCCAAACATCCTCACAGATGGAGAGAGTGCGAAGATGTGCAGAGTCCTTTGTTCCCTTCCCTTTGGCCCTCTCTGTGCAAAGCACAGCTCCATTGGATGTAAAAGTCGGCGTTGCTTAGAAGAGACTTGTCTGAACAGCCATACGGACAGGCAGTTCAAAATAACTACCACATCACAGCAAACCTTGGCTGCAGAGCCTCGAGGAATTGACCAAAGTAACCTTCATCCAAAAAAGCAAAGCTACTCGCAGAACTCGCAACAGCTCTCGGGAGGCCAGGCCAAGTAATGTTCTTCTGCTTGGAAATGCAGCCGGTCTGACCCCGGACAAAGCTTCCTCGGAAAGGTTTCTCTGGTAATACTGCAAGCACAACCGGCCTGCACAAGCCTATCTCCCTGCCCTGCGCATGGGTAAGGGTAAGGGTAAGAGTAATGGCATGGCATTATTAAGAAGGGCAACACGGCCAAAGTAAAGATGTCGCAAGGCATTTTGCCATCGCAAAGGTGAAGGGTTGAACCAGGCCACCATGTGAGGGAAAGGGTAAGCAGAAGAGATTGAAATGGGATGAACAGCTAGGAAGAAAGACTGGGGACTTGGATTTCCTGAAGCTGCTGGGAAGACGAGGTGATTTGGAGGTGGTAACAGCTGCATGAGAGAAGGGTCACCATTCTCCAGATCTCCAGACCCCCCAAGTAATTGCTCCCTCATATCTGGACTTCTTTTTTTTGTCTTCCAGAGCTCTTGCAATTCTCCTGCTGCTGGTCATATGTTGCTTTGGGCTATTGCCTGCTATGTCTCTACCTCAAGCTGACGGTCACCAAAATACTGCTGAACTCTACCTATGGTTCAGGTGTTTGTGCTTTCCCATCTTTAAGCACAGAACCACAGAGGAGGCTTCTCTTGTGTCAATCCCTATTCTGTCAATGTTTTCCCTCACAAAAGGGCAGTCTCTCCTTGCTTATCCCAAATCACCCCAAAGCACATACAGTGATCTGTCTTTACAGAAGGCAGAACTTTTGACAGGCCTGTGTCATTTGATCTGCCTTTTCCCAGCCTTAGCAGAAGATCTTCTTTTCTAGAACAAGGTCTGCGAAGTTGCTTCCTACAGCTCTGCACGTGGCTGTTGTGCTTAAGAAGATGCCTCTTTGCTGGTTAACTGCTTTCTTTTCTTGCCTTATTTCTCTAACAGGTGACCTTTGATTTCTCTCTATGCTTTCAAGCAGGCGCAAATACCAAGCAAAACTGGAAAAACAGAGTTTACATATAGTATGCATTAGAGAGATTGCAGACATGTCCCCAATTCATTAGACGTATGATCAAACCTTTATGTGAACCTAGGGTCAAACAGGAACCACAAGCTGCTTTATTGTAAAAAAAAAAAAAAAAAGGAGATCTTTTAACAATTATCACAAGAAGGGAAGCAGCAATGGGAATGCAGGGGGCAGGGCGTGGAACAGAACATTTTTCCTTGAGTCTAGAGAGAGAAGAATTAAAATCACTGAACACGAGTCCTCACATTCTTAGAAGGTTGAAAGAAGATGGCAAAATATGATGGTACTTCTTCTGGACCTTTGAAATCTAAGGAGTTACCTGGCATGGTCAACAGTGATGTTAAGTCTCAGGCCTATTCTGAGCACAGAGGTTGGTGTGAGCGCATTCAGAGTTTGCCTTCGGGCAGCCACGTCCTGCCTTAAGCCTCAGGCACTTGCTTTCATTTGGCTAATATGGGATGTAGCTGCTAATGTTAATGTAACTGCGGGTTTCAACTGCACCTTCCACCTCAGTGAGCCACTAATGCATGTAAAGAAAGAGTGAATTTCTTTCTCAAGAAATGTAACCTGAGAAGATCCTGAAATTCCTCAGGCTCTGAAGCCCTTGATGCTTCACCTTCAGTGTTTTTTTTATTCCTGGGGAGGGAAGCAGTGAAGTGCCAAGTCACAAGTAGGAGGGGGAGAAAAAGGAAATGACTGGTATTTAAAAATACTCAACCCAGTAGGCATGAACCATGAACTGAAGAGAGAAGCCAGAAGAAACCCAGATATGGCTTGGAATACAAGAGAGAGTGAGTAATTACAGATGCTCCCCTCCAAGCCTATGAGTAGGTGAAAATCACGTCACTGCTGCTGTGATCGTGTAGGTTAGTGCTGGTGCACCACAGCAGTGGTATGTTTTTTTCCAGAGCTGAGAAGAAGAGGTATTCTTCTGGAGTACATCTGCAAATTGGTACCTCTCTCTGTAACACGAAGCTATTAGATTCATGTCTGTGAAGAATACTCTTCTATTCTCTTGCTTGGTGCTGGCACAGTACCCTTCCAGCACTTAAAAATTAAAAACCATGGTAACTTTCTCCCTAATCCACAGAATAAACAACATACATCAGCTGAATAGCGGGCACTGTCATTAGCTTTTGTTGCAAAACTGCCATGTGAAGGACTGCTAAAGTAAAGTTTGTGTGAAGACGTTTTGTGCTGGCGTCTGTGCACAGTGAGTTTGCTCTCTTGTCCCTTATGAACACGGGTGAAGGATTCCTGCATCCTCATTCACAAGGCTCCTTCAACTGGCTGAAAATTTCATATTTCTTGTAGCAAATAAGTATGTCCGAGGCTGGGCTTTCATGACTACCTGCAATTGCGAACAGCTCTCGCTAACTTGTGACAGCAGATTATATTGGATGGCTGAGGCTCTTGCCATCCCCAGCCACCCGCTGGGTTATTTTTAACTTGGATTGCTTCCCTGATCCAGCGCTCAGCACAGCTCCACAAACAGCAGGCTTGGCACGAGTGAGGGAAAATTGCAGTCTGGGGTGGGTGGTAACAAACATCCAAAGAGCTCAGTGGTTCCTTAAATTGGTATTGCCACCATGCCATCCACGTCACGAAACAACAGCCCTGGGGGAACAGCGACGAGTTCAAAGAAAGCAGAACAAAAGCATTAAACAGAACTCTACCTTTTTTTTGCACATAAGAAATATTTCCGGAGGAGGACTAGCTTATGAATTTTTTATTTTCCAAATGTACATTACACGGCTGGAATTGGTGCTCATCTCTTGCTAAGTACCTTTGAGGAGTGGAGCTGCCAGGTGGGTACTACCCACTGAAGCTGTGGTTCCACCTGCATTCCTTTCAAAAGCAAAACGGGTGTCCCTCATCTCCTCCTCTGTGTGTCCTCGTGGTCATTTACTCCCGAGCTCTGCTCACTGTGCCAGTGCAGCTGTGTGTGCAACTGCATCATGATGCAGAGCGGAACGTTTCAGTGGCTGAAGAGTAACAGTTCCCCACTCTACCCTCGGCTATTTTTAGCCGGATCAGTTCCTGATCCAATCCACTGTACAGACACACAAACAGCTGTGTCAGTATGACAGGCGGAAAATGTTTGAGGGGAGGGGAGCAGAGGCTTAGACGAGTTTAATCATCACTGGTACCAAATGGGAAACCGCAATCATGAACGATTGCTTTAAATGCCCAGCAGCAATTATCTAAACTTCTCTACATTCACCTGTCTTACTCCTTGTGCAAGAAACAAGGCCTAGGGAACTTCACAAGTCTGTGCCACAGAAACGAAATGGCACGTGCCTTTCTCAGTGAATCAAGGGAAGCTGAATGCAGGGAGACTAAACAAGTCTGCTGGTATGTATAGCAGCAAGGGTTCCTCATAGCTTGCTTACCGGCTTGTAGTTTTCCCAGCCTGTGCGCTTAAATGTCAAGTCCTGCAGAGATCAAAGTTTGCCATCTTAGTAGTTTGTCTGGACACCAGCCATGAGCAGTTATTGAGAATTGTGCAAAATGTGTTTAGAAAATGCTCTAGAGATGATCTGCTGGCATTTTAAAGCAACATGTGGCTTGCTTTGAAAATGCTCTAAGTGTTGTGGCACAAAAAACTAGTGGCACCTTCTCAGCTCTGCAAAACAGTGGTATTTCCACGTTCGTACCCTGGGGCTCAGGGTAGCCCTGACTGCTTCAACCTCTCTTCCTGCTCCCTTCTTCCATCCAGCACACACTTGGAGTTTGGGTAAACTTACCAAGTTGTGGCAGCTTGGCTTTGTCTCACGTGCAGTTGCCCTGACGTGAAAGTTTGTTTTCTTGGCACAAGTGGTTCGATGTAACATGGATAGATTTTGGGTTTTGTTGTCTTCTTCCCTGAGCCTTTCGCTGCGGGGATGCTCTCTCCTACTTCCTTTTGTCCTTCCCCAGTGGCGTGCTCTGACAGACAGGACAAGGGAAGGGGTGGGGAGTCAGGGCTGATTTCCACCTGTGTTTATGGGGACCGTTACCTGGAGTGATCTTGGCTTCTGTGGGAAAAGCATCTTCTCTTTGTGTTCACAGTAGCGGATTGAAACCAGAGAGCTGGTACATCCTCCACCTAGAATTGGGGACTTAATTAAGGAAAGGAAGGTCCCATGTCTGGACATCTGTCACCTGCAGCCTCCTGTCCCAGCCGCAGAGCAGGCAGCAGACGGAGACGGCAGAATCTGTGTCTCCCCGGCAAGGAAGACCATCTGAAGCAGGAGGAGCAAGTTCCTCCTCTTGCACAGGTTTGGCTAAGGAGACAGCGGGGGAGAGCAGCCAGAGCTGTGGCAGGACGGGACATCCCAGGGGCATGGAAAAGAGAAAGAGAAAGAGGAAAGAGAGCGATGGGAGGGATTGCTGCGCTGGTAATTTTCCAGGGAAAAACATGGTTTAGGATAAATTTCTTACAAATACAAGAAGCTTAATTTAATACTGTTTTTTCAATAACATAACCTATCTACAAGTTTAATTAAAAACCAAGCATAATAAGAGCCAAAATAAAGGTAAGACCTCAGCCCACAGCAGAAATTGAAATGACTTTCCTTCTTCCTTTGCCTGGTTTCTAAACATGAAAGTTAGCTTCCGTTTGAGACAGTTGGCCATGCAGTCTGGATTAAAGCATCTGTGTCTTGGTTTGGAGTACAGTATTGCAGCACCCACACCTTGGGTGAAGGAGTGACTCAAGTGAAAACATGTCAGATGGAGCATATTGTCCTGGTTTCGGCTGGGATAGAGTTAAATTTCTTCCTAGTGCTGTGTTTTGGATTTAATATAAGAATGTTGATAACACACTGATGTTTTCAGTTGCTGCTAAGTACCTTGTCAAGGACAACTATCCTACCAAGCTAAGCTAGACTGGGAGGAAGGAGCACAGCCAGGACAGCTAACCCAGCTGGCCAACGGGGTATTCCATACCATGTGACGTCATGCTCAGTATATGAATGGTAGGCGTGTTCCAGGAAGTACCGATCGCTACTTGGTTATCGGTCAGCGCGGGTGGTGAGCAATTGCATTGTGCATCACTCATTTTGTATATTCTATCATTATCATTATTATTTTCCCTTTTCTGTTCTATTAAACTGTCTTTATCTCAACCCACGAGTTTTTCTCACTCTTACCATTCCGATTCTTTCCCTGTCCCACCCTGGGCGGGGGGGGTGGGAGTGAGTGAGCTGCTGCGTGGTATTTGGCTGCCTGCCAGGTTAAACCACGACACATATGCAACAGACCATGTGTCCTAGAAAGCTGGTGAAGATGACAAAGACCTCTGTGGTCTTAGCGGCAGAGACTGAAAGAAAAAAGAAGGAGGGAAGATGTTCCACTGCAAAATGTTGAGGGAAAAATAAAGAGCTGCCTGAACCTGAGCATGTGTCCAGAGATGGACTCTGTGGACAAAGATGCTAATTCTGTACTATTTAATGATACTACATCAAAATCCACAAAAAAAGAGCTTAAATTCCAGTTAGCCAGCCCCTGCTGATGCATTATATAGTGGTTAAGTAATATGCCTGAGACACATGCTAAATACTGACCACTACCAAAAGACAGTAGTAATTCTGAAGCATGGTTTAAAGATGGAAAGTATAATTAACAATTCAGAAACAAAAATTCTGCTTAGTCAATTAAAATCACTTACTGGGGTATATGGCATACTCCTTCTATAGGGTTCCTGAGCAATTGCTGCTGTGGGCAAGGAATGATGGGGATATTGTTAGATAAAGACTTTGCTCCACCCAAAGGCACAAGTACAGAAAGGCTTTATAGAATCATAGAATGTTTTGGGTTGGAAGGGACCTTTAAAGGTCATCTAGTCCAACCCCCCTGCAATGAGCAGGGCCGTCTTCAACTAGATCAGGTGGCTCAGAGCCCCGTCCAACCTGACCTTGAATGTTTCCAGGGATGGGGGCATCTACCACGTCTCTGGGCAACCTGTGCCAGTGTTTCACCACCATTTCATGCAACGGTAGCGACTTCAGCCTAGATTCCACTCAAAATAATATGTAGAGTTGTCAGCCAAAGAAGAAATGCCACAGCAATGATTGTTCAGCAAAACACCTGACCTCCTACAGCATTTACTTTAAGACTGCAGAAAAAAAGATATGCAAAAATCCATTATTTCATCTGCTGTCAAGAAAAAAGTTTCCTAGGAAGATAATGAGAAAATTATGAGGAATACTGTCATTTATCTGTTTAGAAATGCAGCCTGTCTCTTGGGAGAGTGGTCTTGCAGCAAGCACAGGAGTAGCTGAGAGTGCAGGAGTGCTACTGTTTGCCTGCAGACTGGCTGCTGCGAGGCTTGGTTGGGCAGAACCAGAAGGGAAATGTCACGCTACAGCATCGGTCACAGATAGATGGGGGAAACCAAAGCAGAAAACTGGCATGGCAATTGTTTGGGGGCTGGATTGATTGCAGGCACCAATGCGAAAGACATCGCCTGTTGTTTAAGTGATTTAGCAGGCATAAAATGGGACTAAAAGGGAAAACATGAGGCATCTTTTTGTTTCATATGTTAGTGTTTCTGAAGGTGGAACTCTATGGCGCAATCGCTCTGGCAGCAAGCTTTCTGTCCTTACGTGGCCCCAACCAACCCTTCCTACCTCCAAGCAACAACACCTTAGCACCCATTCTTTCCCCCACGTTGTTCAACAGGGAACTATTTACAACAGGGCAGTCACACCGGCCATTGAGTGCCTGTAACAAAGAGGGCATTCAGCTATGGTACGTGGCAGGGTGATGTGAGGAAAGGGATGAAACTGGAAAAGGGAACCTCTTAAACCGCAGAAGAATTTGTAACATGGAGCCACAGCACCTGCCACACATACTGAAAAGAAAAGGGGGAAAAATGGTCCCCAAGAAACCAGGTTGACTGGCTGACAAAGGCAAACCAGCCCAGAATTACTTTCAGGCCAGAGGAAAGAAATTGAGTATGTTCATTCACCTCCATGGAGGGCCAGAAACGTTCAGGTGCTGTTAAAGCCACAGAGGAGGATCCATCGGTTCAAGTCTAATTGCAGGAGAAAGCAGGCTGGCTGAATCCTGCATGTTTTCCCAGGTAATGCACCGAGTCTAATAAAACCCTGGTTTAACTCTTGATTTATCCTATCAATTTAAAATAAAATTTGAAAAATTTTGAAATAAAGTCGATTTGAACAGAATCATGATTAGGAGTCACACCTAAAACATAGTTTACTAGCCTAAGGCTGTATCTGTTCTTCCAACAAAAAAAAATAATTGTCTGGTACCAGAAATACGTGACAGCTAGCCTTGTTCCTTGCTGCGCCGGTGTGTGCGCAGCGTTCTGCTCGCCGTCTTTTCCAACAGTCTGTCATCTTCTAGCAGAGACCCTCCCATCAGCTGCAGCACCTATTTTCTTAGTCTAAGAGAAACTGCAGAGACCCGTGACTTTTCTCGGAGATTGCCAAGGTCAAAGGAGTGATTTCACACATTCATGTAAAGTTGTTTAGAAATTACGTGTAGATTAAGAGTTTTCCCTTCCTTGGGTAGGGTTTTTTGACTCACGCAGGTATGTTGTGGCTTCTAATGACTATGTGGGGTCATTCTCTAGCTTTTTGTGAGGGTTCTGGAATTATTACAGGGGACCTAATTAAGTCCTCATATAACAAAATTAAAGTCTAATGAGTTAGCTAGAGTTGCATATGGACTTTTGCCTAGACTCTTTCAGAGCCAGTGTCAGCCATCAGTACCACACGGCTTTGATGAAGCGTCTCAACGACCTTGCTGCAATATCCCTCGTGTGGCCTTTTCCAGTATTGCACAGGTCAAAAGCTGGAACATCATGGCACCTGGCAGAGGAAATTTAACATTCTGCCAGGTTTAGATTACCACTCCAATTTCAACAGGTAATGGAAAAAGCAGAACTGGAGTGGGGAGCGTATTTTAAAACCGGGGAGGGGGGGCGCGAAACAAAAAAAAACCAAAAACCACCCCCAATCAGTCATAGAATCATAGAATCATAGAACATAGAATCATAGAATCATTTAGGTTGGAAAAGACCTTGAAGATCATTGAGTCCAACCGTAAACCATCTCAGTTTGCATGGTGCATTTGGGTCTGTTTTCCTTCCTTTATTATGATCATGACTGCAGCAGCAAAGTCCAATCTCTGAAGCTGTGGGCAAAGCCACTACTTACATATTTAGACTTTGTCCCAGGAAATCAGAAAGCTATGCCAATACTGGCTTTTTTGATCTCAGAATTGCATCCAGGGTTGACAAGCAGCAAGGGGTAAAAAACCCAAAACAACCCCAAAAAATTAAATAGAAAAGGAAGAAAACTGGCTAGGAAGCTCTATAAGATAATAAGTAATTTAATTAAAAAGGACCCAATGTGAACTCTTTATAATACTATATTCTGCGCTGAAGAACTGAGTCTGAATTCCTTGGCCAATATTTTCTCTACTAGGATTACTGAGTAGTTAACGTTCACTAATAAATCATGTACAAGATTTAGATAAAGCAATGCTACCCAAACCAAATAATAAACAAATAAAACAGGAAAAAAATGCCCTTGTACATAACGTCCATTTCAGCTGTAAATCTCACATTTTCCTTTGCAAACAAACAGCATGTAGACTTTTTCTGAAAGCAAGAAACCCTTAAGTACAAATATTTTAAACACATTGTAATTATAAAGTTGATAGCAGAAGGAGTGAAAGCTCAGCTTTATATGTTACATATTATTATCATTGTGGTTAACACCTGATCTAAAAAGATTTTTATCAAACCTAGAGGTCAGAGTTTAAATACTGATGATCCATGTCATGCTGCAAAAGTCTCATCCCACCATAATACACATATTTCATGAATTGACTGCATTAGGTACCATCAACTGAGAAAAATACAAGAGAAACCACTGTGAATTATCCGTATCATTAAGACACAAAATTAAAAATAGAAGAAAGTGTTCCCGCCTCTGCCTTGCAGTATAAACCAAAAACGTTGCACATGATACTACTGTAAAACCAGCCACCACAAAACTCAGTTCAGAATACTCCTTCCTCTTACAGAGATAAAACATTTGAGAATGGACTATTACATTGTTTTCTAATTACACATTTATATATTTATATTTATAATAACATGTATTATGATCAAATATGTATATTTACATTGAGACATTTATTTATAAATAAGTAATTTTATTTAAGAAATTTTAAAAGCCTTTACATTTTTCAAATTATTACACATACAGGTTTTCTACATAAGCAAGAAGAAATACAAGAAAAGGCGTAACCACAAGGACATGTTTTGCCTAGAAGAGCTATACAGCCCTGGATGATACACGTCATCACAGCAACCTATCTCCTGCAGAGTCATTTGAAGTTTCACAACTCTAGTTCAGATTAAATACCAATGAGCTGATTCATTCTTACAACGAATTTCACTGTAAATAATTGTAAAAAGCACATTTAATACCATGACTCAGTATGCAAAACATCTTCTGCTCCTCCTGGCCAAAGCTTGCTATGCCTCACGCCTACCTCCAGCAAAGGCTAAGTGTCAGCGCAGCCGATAAATGGCCCCACGGCTTCATAACCAGGCTTCTGACATTCACTGTTCCCAAAGATTAATGTTTGAACTACTGAAGGGACCAGGATGATTTGCCATCAGTAACTGCAACAAGGAAAGCACCCCCAACTATATTATGTTTTAAAATAGCATCCCATACTCGCAAAAATAGAAGTCATCACAAATACACTGCAAATTTTCAATTTACAAGCCTTTGACTTCTGGCGGGGGTGAAAACTAGTACTGAGGAATCTGTGAAAAGAAAAGCAAAGATCTATTAATAGGCTTGCATGTATTATACAGGAGTCTACCAATACACTGGAAATGTTCAGGGGGTCTGGAACTGGAAAAAACCTTACAACCACTTTTATAGCACTGATATCAAAAGCGAGGAAAAGAAGATGAGAGACCACACCGTTACCAAATCTTTAATTCCTGAGAGTCCCAAGTGGTCAGCATTACATAAAACATTTATTAAAAATGAATGCCATTCCATGAATAACTTGCATGTATTATGTAAAATATTTATTAAAGATGAATGCCATTCCATGAATAGCTTGCATGCTGCTTAGTTTGAGTAACAACAATGCATTTATCCATTGTAAATGAAGTTCTGTCTTCTGCCCAATGAAAGTTCTTTTATACCTCAGTCTATTTTACCCTTTTCATAAGTAAAGTTTATAAACATGTTTTACACAGACACATTCTATACGACATATACTTTAAAATACAGCTTTCATACAAACACATATGAAAAAGAACAATGATGCAGCTCATTCATAGCTCTTGACAAGGGCTCAACGGGAGGGAAAGCAAATACAACAGAGAGAATAAAATGTCTGTGATGAAGAACCTCTAAACCTGGCCTATGGCTAGGAGACAACCATGTTTACATAGGAACATGAATTAGAGCTCAGGTCTATGTCCCACCGAGTTAAACCACTTCCCACATTGCTCTTTGCATGATCCTATGCTGATTGAATAAGCAAGAAAAAGCAAGAAGACAGAGAAAGCAATACCAAACCCTTGCCACCTTCAGCAGGGCAGGAGCAATACCACCCGGTAGCATCCCTACATACTTATTTCAAAATACAGCAGTTGCCGATCTCCTGTTGCACATGCTGCCCTGCTGCGGAAGGGGTCTAGAGGGAAAATTTAGGCAGCTGAAAAAAATCATCCTTGACTTTTACAGAAAGATATCTTTATCTTAGGGAATGATTTCTGAAGCCAGATCCAATCTTCCAATATTTCTTAGCTATACTGAAGGGTTAGAAATGCAACTTTAAAAACCGCAGACCTAGCTGGATCATTTGATGTAACAAAAAAATTATTTATTCCACCACTTTCCACTTTCTATACACAGATCCTTCTCTGCCAAGCTCCTCTGCCACCTTATGCACATAGATTTGGAGTCTACAACAGTACATACACACGGACGCACACACACACGTAAAATCTATAATAGTGTATCCCTATATCATATATATATCCCTATAATATGATAGTGGATAGTCTATCCAATAAATTAATCTGCGTTTTTGTATATACACAGTGATTCCTACAGTTAATTAAACTGCAGCTATGCACACACAAATTCCCTTCCCCTCTAACTGAACAAACAAGCTTTTCACAGAAACCACATCATCTGTGTTTCCTAACTATGTTGTTTCAGATTCTGACTTGCTCATCTTTTTCCCCTCTGGGCTTCTGTCTTCTTTGCTCTTAATACTTCATCGTTTCTATTCCACACATCCCTTCCAGAAGACAAACTATAAAATCACAGGAGTAAAACTGCTGATTTTTTGAAACCCCAGCTCTCAGAGGAGATGTCTTATCAGCACATCCTCATCTTGAGCAAAGATTAACTCTGTATTAAAAATGAAAAGAATTAAAAAATATTACTTAAAAGCAAGAAAACTTGCATATAACAAACTGAGAATAAGTCATTGAACAAAACAAGAAAGGCCCCTTATTCAAGTATTCAAGAAGCATTTCTAGGGCATGGTTCATCTACTCCTAAGGTAGACATCTAAAATAGGTCAGATGAATCACCGCCTAACAGTGTCCATCTCTCTCTCTAGTGACTGTGAAGGGAGCCCGGACCGTAACTCAGATGGGGACACCCGCAGCGTGGCTATTGAGATGTGGGCAGACAAACACCAGCCCAGTCTTCACCCGGATGGCCTGCCTCAAATGCACCCCAGTTTCTGCAGGAACTACCCTGCAGAAGCAGGCCCTTGACGGAAGGGGAGCAAAAGCTCTGCCTGGTGCCTTCGATTGCTTGCTTGCCCTTTTCCAGCTTTCTCAAGAAAAGCATTCAATGAGAGCTGCTGCAGCAAGCGGGCAGAGCTCTTCTGTCCCACCCCTCCCCTCAAGAAGCAAGAGGTTTTGGATGAAGTGGGAAAAGAGAATGAAAAAGTGGTTTCTTACCCCCTCTTCCCTATGAATACACGGTCAGTCTGCTCATCCTAAATTTTCTTTCCACTTAGATATATTCAGAATGACACAGAAGTTTCAAAATCAGAAGACAGTTCAAAAGCTCTGTTTGATCTTTATTAAAATATGTATTTTCAGATTTGGTGATCAATTTCATGATATGCTTTTGACAGGCTCATGGATTTTTTTTCTGTAGTTTCTTGAGGAAATAAGGCTTTTTTATCGCACTGTCAGTCCCCCATTAGTCACTTAGGAACCAACTGGCTCATTTCAGTCAAATTTAACATGCACGTAGAGGAACCAAAGATGAGCATTCTCCTATAGGCAGAGATCAGTGGCTGGGTACAGCAGAGAGCTCTTACTGGCACCCCCATGGGAGGATCAGCAGGGAGAGACTGCCCCTTATCCATGTTGTTTGGCAGCTTATGTAATATCTTCTCCAGGCAGCAGGTCAAAATATTTGGTTTAGGGACACTGAATCTGTTGGGAACGTGGGAGGGACATACGGATGATTTGGGGAGAAAGGGCTGCTGGGAAGACGGAGCGCTAATAAGCTTCTTTTCTTCAGGCTGAAATAACCAACAGCAGAATGTGCCACTTTTGTAATGAAGTATTAGTGGGAATATTGGTAATAATGAGCTATATACTGTTTGGGGTCTTTAGACTGTAAGGATTTGGTTCTGTAACACTGCACATGACCAGGATTTCCACTGCTGTCCACTGAAGTAGCTGATACAAGGACTGTCAAGAGCCAAATGTGGGGCTAGATAACTCCGACCAAGCCTGGAAGCTGGTGCTCCTAAAATGATGGAGAGGACTTTCATCTGTTTTTTGGTAGCCCTTCCTCTCTAGGAGTGCTCACATCCCCTAGAATGTGGGAACCTCTGCCTCCTAAGAGAATTTCCAAAGCAGATTACCAGAAATTAATCAGAAATTAATTAACTTCTATGAAGAAAGGCTGAGAGAGTTGAGGTTGTTCAGCCTGGAGAAGAGAAGGCTTTGGGGAGACCTTATTGTGGCCTTTCAATATGTAGAGGGGGCTTACAAGAAAGATGGAGAGAGACTTTTTGCGAGGACCTGTAGTGACAGGACAAGGGACACCAGTTTTAAACTGAAAGAGGGTAGGTTTATCATGGATATAAGGAAGAAATTCTCTACAGTGAGGGTGGTGAGACATTGGAACAGGTTGCTCAGAGAAGTTGTGGATGTCCTACCCCTGGAAGTGTTCAAGGCCAGGTTGGATGGGGCTTTGAGCAACCTGATCTAGTGGAAGATGTCCCTGCCCATGGCAGGGGGCTTGGACTAGATGATCTTTGAAGGTCCCTTCTGACCCAAACCATTCTATGATCCTATGATATGAGAGCACCTGAGGAGAGAGTTGGTGATTTTCCTCAACCTGGGAATTCAGAACAAACCCCAGAAAGCAAGGATGCCTGTTTCCTGGCAGGGCTGGGAGGTAAGAGGAGTGAAGAGCACATGCCAGTTCCTGCGCTCGGCAGGGCCCGGGGGCCTGGCACCCGTCCTCCCAGCACCTGGCCCGGCAGGGGCCCCCGCGCCCACGCAGCACCCTCGCTTGGCCCCGGCAAGCATCCCAGCCAACCCCCACC
>NW_009222215.1:23127-31744 GCF_000690835.1 Fulmarus glacialis | reverse complement strand
ATATAATAATATATAATAAATAATATATAATAACTTGACATGAGAAATGCAAAGGTGGAAATGATGCCATATTAAACGCAGTTTTATCCTGTTAAACAATTGCAAAAAATGCCTTGCAGCTTGCCTTAAGCAAACACTTGTTTTTCTTCCCATGTACAGAACCTAAATGTGTATATGGAAAATGCAGATCCCATGGAGATCCTCACAGTTGCTCTCTGGTACTACATTCCTGTCGTTTCTCTCTGCTTGAAATATCCCACTACCGCTTACTTTGTCTTTTCATGAATTTCTACAATTTTAATTATTTTCTAATTAAATATTTTTTTTCCTAAAAGAATCTGCAAGCATATGCCTGACTTGCTAAATGTAAAGATATGTGCTATAGGCAATCTTTAATAAACAGTCTCTCAAAGAAAAATGTATCAGGGTTCTTTCTATCTCTGTCATGTATTCATGACAAATATTCTGTCTCGTCTTAGAAAGGTAGCAATGAGAGAATTGCTCACAGAACACCACCACAAGATGAGACAAAAGTGACTCTTTTTATGAGGTCTTTCATTAGTAAGCTTTGTAACACAGGTGTGATACGCACAATGAAATGCAGACATTCTTCAGGTTACTGGAAATGTTTTAAATAGGAACAAAAGTAGGAACCAGGTAAACGGAGACTATTTATGTTCTGCTGGAGACAAGTAATAAGGCTGTAATGGACAGCTATAGACAGGCAATGACATAGTGACTAATGAAAAGAAGTAGGAAAAAGCAATTGGAAAATTTTCTTCCTTATTCCTTCTATGAAAAATAAGTAGGAAAAACACCATGCTAACTGGAAAAAATGCAAATCTTGAAGGTGTCTGATATCCTTCCTGTTATGTTAAAAGAAATGTGGATCTGGAAGCAAGCAAGAGGGAAAAAAAACCCAAACAAATAATCTTGTTTACGAGGAAGATCACAGCAGCCGGATGAGCATCAGGAATGGAATGGGACGGGACAGGACGGTCTGGCCCAAGCCCGTGCTCCACACACGCACAGCCTCCTCACAGGAGTGACAGTATCCCCAGCCAATAACCTCTTAGACAAAAATATAACTTCAGCAGCCTCCCACAGACTGATGAGTAATGCTAAGCACGGGGCCACGCAGCTTCTGAGACTGGATTAACTATCTTGTGGGTTTCCTTTTCTGCTTTTCCTTTTGTCTGCAGTTTTCTTACTTCTGCTCGTATAGTTAGATCCTTCCCGTGCAATCCTGTGCTTGCTGGTTCCTAAATCAGCTGCCATTGAGCCAGATGTCCCAACACAAGGGCACATCTAACCTGGGATCACGGCTGGGACTGCACCTCCTCAAGGGGTATCGGAGCCCGCGAGGGTGCTGCTAGCAGCGTTGTTTGAACAGCCTTGTGAGCAGCCTGAAAATCTTTCAGGCATTTTGTCTACTCCAAAGAAAACATGCAGAGTGATTTCTTTCACTCACTTCGTGTCCATTTCCCCTTGATTTTTTCTCTCTCATTTTCTTACATTGTATCTTTTTTTCCTTTTCCCTTTCTCTTCCCAGTATCTCTTTGCTTGTTCTGTGCTGCTATCCCTCTTTGTACTTTCCTCTCTTCCCCTCACTGTACTGTTTCCCACTTTCTCTTTTTACCTCTCTTTTGCTTTATTCACTCACCTTTGCTGCAATTCCTCCTGTTCCCTCTCTTCAGTTATCCTCTTGTTCTTCTCTTTTGCAAAGTTACCCTGTAATAGCTCTATTTGTTTTCAAATTCACTTTTCATGGCTACACACAGCAAAATACTAGCAAAACCACTTGCCTGCTACATAAAGAGCCAGAGGACTTCAAGCAGCTGAAACTGTGTTCTTCCTGAGAAGGCCCTGGCTCACATCAGCCCTGTGGTAACTACTGATGAGATGAAAATGTCGGACAGTTGGGCACAGTGGCCTCCATCACTGTGGTCCCATCTGCCCTCCCATGTACATTGTCCTTCTCTCCTGCTGGCTGCGATGGGGTGCTGAGGTGGTCAAAGCCCAAAAACTGTGAATTCAGCTCACAGAGAGTGAGTGTGGCAAAGCCACGCATGGCACCAGGGTAGTTCAGTGCCCAGCTACTCAGCAGCTGAGTCAGGGAGGCAAAAGTTCAAAGAAGGGCAGCATCTACGATCAGAAACATGTTTTGGGCCTGAGGACTAGAAGAGTTAAGAATAGGAACATACGGGCCTAATTACAGAACAAAGGAAAAAGGGGCTAGAAAAAGGAACAATTTGGGGAAATTAGGAACAGTTGATCAACCAGAGTATTGTAAACAATGTCAGATACTGCTCCTGCTTTCCTTACAGAAGAGATCTGAATCATGTATCAGATGACCCACACCCTGCGTGGGAATAAAATGCACGGGGGTGTGTGTGTAAAAATATGAGACGTGCACTTGACAAGACGATCCTTGCATAGAAAGAATAGAAGTTAACTTTGTCCTTGTAGAAGCTGCACAGGCACAAAGGCTGTAACAGTCTTCAAAGCCCACAAAATACAAAACCTGCTGGCAGAGACCTGCCTGAACTTTGAGCAAGCCAGTTCCTGTCGTCTTTCTCAGGTCCTCACAACCTTGCTCCCCATAAGCTGTAGAGTGTAGAATTGGATGGATTCTCCTTAACGGTTTAATGAAATATATCTTTGAGCACTACTAAGACTTTAAAAAGTGTCAGGTTCAACTGTATTGGCTCTTTTGGAATATGATGTTTCATCTGGTATGTCCGTATGTATACAACTGTTTCTAGACGTTAAAACTCTAATCAATACAATCCGTGGCAGCTGTACTACAATTTGAAAATGCAGTGTCCTCATGGTGGCAGACTGCAGCCAAACTTCCTTTTGACTTGGACCTAGATCCTGCATTAGTGCTTAGATCTCTTGACCCAATTGTATTTGCCCATTCTGAACGGCTTCCATGCTTGTACAGATGGTAGAAGATTGTCTCAGCTATAAGGCAAAGAAGAAACCTATCAGAGTAAAGCAGTGGCCAAACCAAACATGGAATTACTGGATCAGTGTATTAAACTGATACTTTTCTTTCTTCTTGCTCTGATTCCAGCAGGGCACATTTAAATGTCCATCTGCTCCAGTGCTCCAGCTGGAATTTTGATTTCACATTTGCCAGTACCACCTAAGAGTAAGTGCAATGACTTCCTGGCAATGTCTTACTTTACAGTGATGAAACACCATTATAAACCATTGTCTTTTTGTTCCCACATTTATAATACAAGCTTTTGTATACTGAATCTAGATTAAGATCAGGATCTTATGCAGATACATAACTGTTTCTTTCCATTAAAATCTTCCCAGCACAAATCAGAGAAATGCCATGATATTAATATGGTAAAGTCAGAGTCATTATGAGTCTTCAGAGAGCACAGGAAACCTTTCTGGCAGAAATCTAACTGTATCATCTAATAGACACAGAAGCAGTAAAAATTTGGGTTATCAGTTTTGGTGATCAGCATTGGTGATTAAATAGGAAAAAGTAACTTATTTCCTCTCCCGGCCCATTTTATTAGAGTGAGTACTCTCCACTCAGAACAAGAAGAAATCTCAGCCAACCTTGAGAACTTGCACTCCTAACCAAACTCTGTCCCGTACAGAAGTAGTACAGAAATCAATGCAGCACTACACTTATTACCCAACCATGCAACATTTTGTCATTTTTTCCTCATAATTGTTCTTGGACACAGAGACACTCTAATGAAATGCTGGTAATTGAATAGTCATTTTATCATTGAAGCCTTCTGCTGTGCTTTTCTAAGCCCCTAGAGCTGCTCAGATACAGCAGAAATCAGTACTTTGAAGTAATCTGAAGAGGTTTATTTTGGATCACTTTCTTGGAAGACAGCAAAGGAAAAAATGCAAATTTTTAAAAAGCAGTCTGACTCAGAGCCACTGAAGAGCCACTGAAACCTAGTGCAGAAACCTGCAATGATGATTTTTTGTTTTTTATTGACTAACATTGCTCATTTTTGTTTACGTCTGGCCAGTTTGGTTGGGACAGGGTATGTTTGGATGGACACATCTGACTGTATATGTTTACAAGTCTCTGAATTACTAATGGACAAGAATGCCCTGAGCTCCACTCACTTTCCTACATGTGGGTACCCAGTACCAGAGGGTACTGGCATCCTGTTCATGGCATCCTGTTGTGCTCGAGGACAGAGGTCTCCTGCAAACCCTGTATGGCGTCTGCCTGCCCAGTGCTGATGGATGCTCAAATGGCACTGCGTGACTGAATCAAGTCCCTGAAGTAAATATTCTAGATAGATAGCTAAAAAGAAATTTGTTTTCAACAAATAACTTCCATTTTGGGATGGTTCAGGTACTGGATATATGCTTGTATCAATTCTCAAAATAGCAGTGCACTTACAGTCTGAGTTTTGAGATAAATCTTATTGTGTGAAATTATAAAATGTAAATCTGAAACCATTTTTTGGGGGAAAAAATTCTCCAGGAAGGGAAATGTATTATTCTTTCTGTATTTTTACTTTTTATTTTACTCCTGAGTGCTTCCAGCAAAGTAACAGTATTCCATGATAAATACCAGGATAATTCTAAATATACAGTGTCTAAGCCCATACAGCATTTTTCTGAGAGTTTACACCTTAGCTGAATTATTACACTATGTCATCTGTATGTTATTCTTGACATCTAGAAAGGGTGGAAGATAAATTAAAAATACATATTTGGACTAATTGCACTATGATCAACTTTCCTCTAAATACAGATGATCCTTATTTGCTCCAAATAATAAACAAGGATATGAGAAAACATTCTTCTGGGGCCAAATGACCTCCATGGCCAATCTGGCTTCCTTCTATACCCATCTGTATCTCATATGGACAATGCCACCTATGCCTTTAAGAAAGTGGCCTTCTCCATCAAGACGCATCCGTGGAGAACTCTAGCATCTCTATGCTACAGAAATTATTTCTAGTCACCAAAAAAAGGGAAAACAGTTTTAGAGGACAGCATGTAAGTTGTCTTCTATGGACATTAGAGAATGGTAAGGAACAGGTTGAAAATAGCATTTTCTAATTTCCAAAGGAATATTTGAAAGAAACTTTCCTCTTTCCTCCCTGAGGTATTACTGAAATGACAATTTCTTTCTGTTTTCAAGCAAAGAAAGTTTCAAAAAATATTTTCTTGCTTAACCCCAATATGTTTGTAAGACATAAAGTTTAAACACTTCTTTTCTGCAACTCCCAGAGTTTTATTTCTCCTTCTTTTATGTAGGGCTGTTTTGCAAATCTTGATCTCCAGTGCCTAAATGTGGAAAGGCTGATCATTTACACTGGAAGTAGCATTTGGGGAACCTGTGTATCTGGAGAGCTGGTTTGAAATGAAATTGTAAAAATGCACTAAAGAGGAAAATTAACTGCCAAAATTAGACTGGCACACTTAAGGATTTTAAACGCCAAGCTTACTGCATAATGGACTGATTAGCTACGTCTAAATTCATTACTGAAATACAGTTAATGCTGGTATTCTTCAAAACTATGCAAAAATAAAAAGTGCAGCAAACATTTGAATGCATAGACTTAAGCTTTAGGGTATTCTTTTAAAATATATGGTGTGTTCAGTATTATAAAGTACTGGACATGTTCAGACAACACTCTGCTAGGAGGTTGTCTTCCTCTCAAACTCTCTTCAGTTTGACCTCAGGGCACCGTTCTTGGTTTAAACTTACCTCTTCCCCCAATGGCTGTGGAGCTCAACTTTGCTTCAGTGGGAACACATTCATGAGCAAGCTGGGAGTTTTATTTCCCTGTTCCTGTAACATATTTTTGAATTTCAGTTCAGTCCTTGATAACAAGGTTTCTGAGTACCACAAGGAAGTTTGTTGTCCAAACACTTTAACCAAAAGGCTGCTTCAGTTACTGCCTTGGTAGGCTGGATGGGACCTTACAGTGGGGAAACAAAAAGCTCAAGACCCCAGCCTGAATTCAGCAATGCAAAGAGCTGTAGGAGGTTAAGGCCTTCTGTTTCCCCAGATACCTGCCCATCACCTCTATCTTTACCACTGCTAAAAATGTATATCCTAGACTGTGAACTGGGCATGTGTAGGTATGCGCGGATAGGAGTACAGTCACATATTTCTTCTCTGCTGACTCTGCAACAGTAAAGGATCCATGGGAGGAGCCGATGGTCAGCTGAGATCAGAGTGACTGTGCCTAACAGCAGGGCAGCAAAGTGTGCCCCAGTCTGGCAGTGAGGGTTCCCAGCTTCTTCCTGGACGGTTCCCACACTGTCTGTTCTCACAGGCAGTACTTCAAGCAAGGAGAGAATTGCATGTGCTAAAGGCCAGCTTATCCAGTTTTTACCCAGATTCTCCATCTGGCCGTTAATCGCAAAATTTCATGCACAAAACTGCTCATGGGAGCAAATGCAGAACATACAGGTTCAACTTTCCCCTGTACTGTGTGTGGGTCCATTTCTAGCTCTGCTGCAAAATCCCCCTTTGAGTTAAAGGGGCAGTAATAGAAATTCCATGCTCATACGTGCTGGAGTTTCATTTCAGTGACATCATTTATCGGTTTGACTTTGCCAAAGGGAAGAAGTTCACGTTATAGGATTCAAAAACAGCATCTAGAATGAAATCGGTTAGAAAGATCTCAGATTTCAAAAGGACATGCCATACATGGACCCTTACTCTACTCGCTTGGGTTCATTTCTTGAGATTTGTATTTGTAACCAAAACTTTCTTAGTTAATGAATTGCAACCTTGAAAAGCACTTAGAAAGTGAAAACACATTCCAGACATTAAAAAAGACCGCGTTAAAAAAGCTCATATTATTTTCTGGAAAGGCATAAAGAGAATTTAGGGAGATTTCATGCAGATTCAATAGTGAAAAGGCATGCCAGATAAAATGGATTACCTAATCATGTTAACTCTCCAGAAGACAAAAGGACAAACACACTTTATGTATGTCAACTTGTAGAAATGCTATAACTCCGTAGAAGTGTTCTTGTAACTTAATACACGCTGTAGCCTAGTTTTAGTTCCTGGAATATGCTTTCAAATATTAATTTTTGTTTTTCATCTTGCTACGTAAAACCTAAGTAAAAGCTGTAAAAAAGACAATGAATCAAACACACAAACACAGGTGACTAATCTAGCTAAGTCTTGGAAATGCCTGCGATTAACTGTGTGAATAATATATAAAACAGTTGAGCTAATTTAGGAATCCAGTGAAGGGGATAGCCAACAGAGGTGAATTCTATTCCTGTTTCAAGCTTTGGCTATAGATACTATGAAGGAAAGAGAGAAAAGAAAATTGGAGTGTGAGAATCTCTTTTTACCAGCACCTTCTCTTCTGAGCTGATATTACATTTCTCTCTGTGTTACTTACAATAGGTTTTATACCCTATTGTGCTCACTTGCACCCACTGAGACAGCTTGCTTATGGGCATTTGATAGCAATAAGAGCAAGTGAGAAGACGAGAGAGTGAAAAGGAAAGCTGGTCAGAGAGTAGCAGATGGCACAGTTCTGCTTGGTGCTGGTATCCCTAAAAGGCTCATTTAAATACCAACCTAGAAACAAGGAATCCCATATGATTTTCAGTTCATTGTCTCTAAATGTTACCAAAAAAGTTGTTTATTACTTTAAAGGAACTGTATTAGAAAATTGAACATTGTGAAATCAGCCAATTATAAAATGTAGTAAGGGATGGGAAAGGGGTCAATTTTCTTGCTTTAGACATTTTCCCCTCATGCAAATTTTCACTGTTTGGTGAAGTTCTCTCACATAACAATTGCCTTCCTAGATGACAGCAAAACTTTGTCCAAAATTCTTTCTTTTATTCTGACCAATGCCAAAGAATTCTACAGCTCAGCTAGGTAATATGTGAAGAAATGTAATATTTTTGTTTTATTTTGCTTTGGTTTACTGTGGCTTACTTTGTTTTTATTTGAATCTGCCACCTATTTGTTTAGGTCAATTCTCCTACAACAGGTACCTGAACTTAAGCAAGCAGAGTTTTCCACTGAAGGCCCTCAAAAGGCAGCTCTGTGCATGGTATAATGAACTTGATTCAGAACTGCTGCTTTGCTTCGTGCCCAGAACTGAGATACAAACTAGATGCTAATGTCAGGGAGCCATTACAGAAGCCAAAATAATTTACCACTTGTGCGTAATATTCTGGACCCTGTTAGGGCTGAGAGGGTGGTTTTCATGTGCTACGCATTTTCTGTGAGTGACAAAGTAAAAAGAAATGCCTGCGCTGATGATGTACGGTAGCTAAGCAGCCGAGGTAGCATGAAGAGTGGCAGTTTACTGAAGAACGTGTATGCTGATTGCAATGTGTTGTGCTCAAGGAAAGCCAGAATTAATGTAGTTGAAGCATCAGGACTGGTTTTGTGAGGCAACACACATACTGTAATTCCTGGGAGTCTGTCACTGTTAAATTTAATCTCCCATTCTGTCTCTAGTTTCCTTAAAAGTGTCTGGAGAAGGGACTTTCTCAAAGCAAGTGCCTCTTTGCACTTAAGTCAATGTAGAATTCATATGAACTAGGGCTTATGAGATGATACTTTAGTAGGATTAATGAGCAGTAACAGAATACATGATAGTCACAGCTAGAGGTA
>NW_009222215.1:0-23096 GCF_000690835.1 Fulmarus glacialis | reverse complement strand
AAAGACTTCAGAAAGACGTGTGTTTCTATTATCAGTTTGACTTGAGGAGGGGTAAAAGCACAGAAGAGTCATGTCTATTCCTTACCTCTCCTTTTTGTACTTCTTTGAGCTTTTGGCAAGTATTCTGGGTTTGGACTCCACACAGAGGAAAGGAGTCTTTTCCATACTGATGAAAACATAGAAGGGAAAATTGGTACAGTTCTTTAGGACTGATGGGAAAATGAAGATCAAGAATGTTGTTAAATTATAATATAGACCTAGAAGAAAATAGAGGATGATGGAAAATACTGACAGTCTAGCTGGGCTTTAATGGAGGATAACATTTTCCATTACAGGAAATGTAAAGCACTGGAAAACGTTTTGAAGAACTATCATTTAAAGTTTTGGGTTTAGTGGGAAATATCCCTGTTCAAATTGTATTCATGATACAATCTCATAAATATGGGAACATAAGTTCTCTTTAAAGTTTTGGCCTTTCTTCAGCATATTTTTTTTTTATTCCTTTATATTGTATTAACTTTTTGTTTGCTTTGAAGAGAAAACCACACTGCTCTCTGTGTTTCCATTCCCCTCCCAATTATCTTCTCTTAATGAAATGTTTGACTCAAATATCATCCTCCATTTTACCCTCCTAAATCTTTCTGCTCTCTCTGTTCTTGTTTCTGGCAACATCAGGGTCTGCTTTCTCACTTCATATAGCCAAACGGCTTTCTTAAACCCACAATTCTCAAATCAGCACCTAAACTGTCATTTCTGTTGCCTTTAAATCTCTTGAGCATATATTCTTTTTCATTTCTATCACCTTAGTTTTCATCAGTTATTTCCTGATTGTCCAATTTAATTTAGTCTATTCTTCTGCTGTTTCCCTCCATAGATGCAAAGATTATAGTAACCAAATACCATTAAGCAGTTTGTGTCATCAGCCTATTAGTGGTGATAGAATAAGTATGTTTCTTTCTCACAACCAGACTCTCCCAAAGACCCTTTTTTGGAGATACTTCAGGCTATATTTAGTCTTATTTTAGGCAACTACCTAGGCAGTCAATTTCAATGTTCCTTGTATTGGACATATAGAGAATCCGGGCTCTTAAATGTGGGTACATCTCATTTCAAGGTGTAAATGAAGGCAGTGTTAGTATCACACCTCCTTTTTCTATTTCCATTTTGATTCTCTCCCTATCTCTCTAGATATTCCTTCAGAATATCCACCCATATGTCCCTATCTTCCATCTCTAATTGATTTTTCTAATTTATTTTTGGCAGCAATGCTGTTTTCTCAAGTTGTGAGTTTGTTTCTTCTGTAATCCTGTCATTGCCCCTGCTGGGTCAATTTTCTGTCCCTGAAGATACTTTCCTTCTACAGCCTGAAGGCTGCATTCAGCTATGGCAGATTCTATTTCTTTGGACTTCCCAGAGTGGACAGATACTGCCTTCTGTACATCATCTGCTAAGAAATGAGCCATATTTTAGGCTGTTATACAAATACAGCTTTCCTGTTAGAGCTGCGACCTTTTGATAGGAAAGCTCAGTTTATGAAGAAATGAAAAAGATTATAATTCGTCCAAAGTGGAGATATATGGTTCAGATATTCTGATTTTTCAGAATTCTGATAATACCAATTCAGCTATCAAATGTAGACTTTTCTGTGAGTATACACCTTGCTAAATATGATTCTTTGTGATGAAATTAAACTCTTCTGATACATTACTTCCCAAATTAAAAGGGAGATTTTGTGTACCGTTGAAGATGCATTTTGAGATGAATATTAACTAGAAAGAGGACAGGAACCGCCCAAATTACAACACTGAGAAATTTGGCAGCAGCAGTTTCCAATTCAAATTCCTTAGTTTCCTGTCAAAGTCAAACTCATGCTAAGAGGAAGATGAGGTAAAGACGAATAAAACAGATTACCAAAGCAACTCCAATTTCTGTGATTGTTGATGAGATTAAATGTACAGATCTCTAGAAAAAGGTGACTCTTAGGTCCTCTTGAGAAGGCGTAATTTACAATTAGTTGTTTAGATCAAATTGTTACCATCAAAACAGGTGAAGCTGCTGTTAATGTGGATGTAAGGTTCACATTATTCTAGTCAAGAAAAGTAAGGGCCATTTTTTTTTTGTGTAGCTGAAAGCTCTGTGGCTCTACCAGCAAACTGGTTTTCTATTCCCACCTCTAACCAGTGATATCTATGAGATTCTGGAAAACTTCTTAGTTCTGTTTTTCTAGAATTTCATTACTTGGTAAGCGGGGGTGGGGGTTTGGGGGGATATTTACTGTCTTACTGCAAAACGTAGAGTTATCTACACAGAACAGCAGACAACTGTGCAAAGATCCTTGAGCTAGTGGAAATCTGAGCCAGTAACTCCAGGCGATATACTGAATAGCCCTGTGTGACTGGGAGCAGCCTAATCGCTATTAAATGGCAATTTGCCAGAGGCTGGGTCTGGACCCCTTACAATAGCGATGATTATCTTAGATTAAGCCTTTTGGTCATGTAGACATTGCATTGTCCCAGCATACATGGGCTGTACAAGCCCACCGCTGAAGCTGTGCTGTAAATTTGGTTTTGGTCTATTTCAGGTAAACTCCAAAGCTTAAACAAAGTCAGTGGATATAGCCTATATATCTGATCCTCCTCTCCCACTTGCCCCAGCTGAAATATGCTATAAACTATCCCTGTTACTCCTAATCTTGTAATTATTATTATTATTATTATGTCTTTTAAAGGACAAAACTTACATAATCTCAATGGTGCAAAGCCTACACAGGCTCAGTGGGACTAAAAGTTTGTTCTCTCAGATCGGAATTACCTGTACGTGTTTCACAAGATGAAAAACAAACTTTCAGTTGCCTGTCAGATTCAAAGGTATTTCGGGGAAGACTCCAAATTGCCTGAAATTTGCTCACTAAAAATTGAGGAACGTGCTCACCCCACCGTGAGCACAGTTAAATCCTGACAAAAAGGCATTGCTAAAAGCTTAGCAATTACTGAATTTTGTTTGTAAGGAAGCCAGTTTTTGCATAAGCATGAGCTTGGTGAGACTTACAAATTCATTTTAAATGAGAAACAAAATTTCAAATCGACAAAATCAAATGCTGTAGAGAGTACTTGTTTCTTTTTCTTAGCAGTCACAAAAGTGCACAAGTATTTCAAGCAGCTTGACATCTGTATTACATAAGCAGAGAGCAATTCAGCTGCTTGGAGAATATAAAAAACAACTTTGACCTTACACTGGAGTCATGCTTCAAAAGACTGATTATTCATATGAAGAAAATTGCTCAAAAACAACTGCTTGAAAATATTCTCAGAAAGAAAATAGATAGATTGTTCCGAGGCAACAATATAATAACGATATAACAAACTGGATCTTTTCTTTTTTATTATTCTTAAGGCTTTTTCTTTTTTCACAATAAGTGTTTCATCTGCTAGTATTTGAAATATTTTATCTTTCAAAATGTTTCCCTTGTTTATTCAGCATATTTGATAGCTTGCTTGAATGAAGTTCTTCAGGAAGATTGAATTGCAAGCCATTGCTCTCTAGCTGCTAATGAAAGAGTTTCAGGCAATGTTGCCTCCTGTTATGTTAGGTCAGAAACCACACAACTGTAGGGTTAAAGTGTTCTGCTGGTAGAAAATAGTGTAAAAGTGTCCATAAGAAAAAAATTGTGATTCAACAATTTTTCAAAATATTCTTGATTTAATGCTAAACGACACGAAATTCTGGATTTATTTTAAAGAAACATTTTCCCTCTGAAGGAGGAGGCCTACTCATCTGTTTGAGGGACTAAGTGGAAGTCCAGGAAATCTGGGTTCAATTCACAACACTGCTACCGATTTCCTCCGTGACGCTGGGTAGACAGCTCAGGCTCCATTCCTGAAAACACTTATGCAAATCCTTAACTTCACTGCTGTGAGCAGTCCCGGGATTCCAACCGGTCAGTTTGTAACCTAGTTAAATGTTAAAGACCGAGGCCAAGTCTCCTCAGCTCTCCTCTGTTAACTGTGATACCAATTGTTCGCTTTCTACCACCTGTTTCCATCTTGCCCCCTTAGCCAGCTAAGTTTGTGGATCCAGGACTGGGCTTGGGCTTCTCCATATGAGCAAGTTAAGCTGTCTTAATGCGCTTGAAGCAGCATATCTCCTGAAGTGGATTTGGTTGTTACAGCACATATAAATGAAACGGGCTCCAGCCTTCCCTCCATTCTCTGAAACAAAGTGTGGTGAAAAGCCACATAACCCCAACCACATGTTTGCAAATAGATCTTTCTGGGACTTTCAGTAGGTGCTTGTGCAGCTCCTACCACGGCAGAACATGTGCTGCCAGCATGGGTCTCTATGCACTAACACAAATAAATGCTGGGTTTTGCTGCAATAAATGTATTAATAAAAACAAGTTTCTTTTTCTTTTATGTCTGCTGGTACAAATACCTTGGCACAAATGTAAATGTGGAAGCAAAAGGTCAGTTATTCCATTTTACTTCCAATCTAGCAGACCTACTGTAACCATTGACATGTATGTGCTGAGTTTCTTGCGTCTGTTTTGATCTGGATTATTTTATATAATATTATGTACATATATAAAAATGCTGCATCTGTTTTTTTCAGAATGCTACTTCAGTAGCAGAATCCAGCTCCATAGTTTGAGAGTTGCAAGGCCCAAGGACTGTCCATCTCCATGTGGAGGACCCATCAACAGGCAGAATACTTGAGGCCAGGGAATGAACGAACAATAATACTCCTCAAGTCCATATTTATCTTAACTGTTCTGGCCTGTGTCAGTGAACTCCCATAAATCAGTTGCAAATAATTTCTATGATATTTTCTGGTAAAAGGAAACAATAAAACATGTCTGTCACTGCTGTTCATTTTATGGTCTTTTTAGTAGCTTTTCTACTTTCACAACTTCAGCATAATTCCTGGTTTTGCTGTTTTGCAAGTGCCTGCTGAGCTCCTGGGATACAGAGGGGACCATCTTGGTTTTTTAGAGGGAAGTTCCCAGGAACCTGCTGCATCAGCCCTGCTGGATTACAGGATCTGGTTCATACCCAAGTATCGGGGTTCAATTTTTCTTCAAATCCTCCTTCATAGTACTATACAGTGGTCATAATTCCTTCCTAGCAGTATTGTTTTTACATAGTTTATAAACGAATTCAAACTAAAAAGTTGCCCTGTATTCCACATGAGAGGTTTCTGGAGTTTTTACTATTCTTTGTGAAGAAAGCCAGAGATTTCAACTGAAACAGAGTTTAAAAAAAAAAAAAAAAAAAATCAGATGTTTTTCTCCAAGCTAGCTGTAATTCACCTCAGTGAAAGCATTTCAAACAAGGGGCTTCCCTCAGGCTCCAGTGATCTGGTCATGTAACTCTGGACAGTGACACACCATTCTCTCACACATTAAACTGATTTTAAAAGATAATTCACTTGGTGCTTTTGATGTGTATCCTAATTTTATTGGTACAGAATCACAGTTCAATGGACTTCTTCTTGTCAAAGCTTGAGCTATTCTTTCTCTACCTTACATTTTTCAAATGCTTTTTAAACCCAGGGAAGGAATTTCACACCAGGAATCAAAATAAGCCAGTCAGCAGAATTGTTTCAATTTCTAGCTCTTAATAAATCACACAGAGTTAAATCAAACTCATGAATTCCGGAGTAGTTATGCATTTATGTTCTCAATTTCCATAACAGAAGTTGCAACCCAATGGGAAAATCTGAACTCTCTAATAGTCACCTGCTGAATTTCATTTCAGGCAGAACTCATTTGTTTATGTCTGCTAGTCTCTCAGTGGAAAAAGGTTAACCTTAATACAATATTAACATAAGCTTATTCCCTCATTCACTCCCCTTTGTTTTGAGCTAAACAACCAAAAAAATTTTAATTTCCCCCCTCTAAATTTAACACTGGTCTCTATTTATTACACATTTATTACACATTAATAGAGGTCAAGCAAGGGCCATAAAAAATATCACACCTATTGACTTATGAAAGCAAAGTATAGGACTGTAAATCCCCTTGAAAACTTCTCTCCATCAAGACACGCACAGTGTCACCTTGTATGTAAGATGCGTGGCATGACCACTTGCTTGTGCCACTGATCGTCTCCCCATTTTTTATTAGCCCTGCTTCTCATTAACCTGATTATTTAACTTACGTATTTTGATGAGCACTGCTCCTCTTCTCCAAAGGCTGACACTGCGAGGGCCGTTTCCCCAGAGCCAAAAGGAAGGCTGTTCCAGGAGCTCTTTGCCAGGGATGCTGAAAGTGAAGCAATGGAGTCCCACCCTTCCCCTGTGCTGAGTAGGGGGCTGAGGAATCCAGATTGATTCATTCCACAGCTGAGGTCTCCAAGTTCACAACATAATGTGCTGCAGTCATGTCCCTAAACTGGCTTCCTATCAGACTTTAAAATGAAACATTATGCTTTTTCTCTTTAATACTATCTTTGCCAGAAAGGAGTTTTTCATTTTAAAAACAAAAGTGTGTGTGTGGGTAGAAACACTGGAAAAAAATAACATCTGTGACCTGATACCTGTGTGTCAGGAATGATTAGTGTCACGGAGGGTGCATAAACATATGTAGCAATTAATTCAGCTCCTTCCTGGTTACAAGCATCGCATTTTCTTTTTCTTGTGTTGATTACAAATGTTGCGTGATTACTTTTAATCCAAAAGCAATAAATTTGTACTGACTGCTTAATCTGATCTGTAAACGGAGATTTTGGGTTTCATCAGTGACTGATTTATTGTGTTTTTGAGAGAAAACTGCCAATGTTCAATACTGTGTGGTTTTAACGTACTGCATCTTTGTCAATTCTTACTTTTACTAGGTTTCTGTTTACTTAAATTCCTTCTGCAGACAAATTAAAACCAGTAAGGATCATCCTTGAAGTTCCAAATCTATTTCTTCAAAATTTCTTTCTTCCCTGCCCCCCCCGCCCCAGGTTTTCCACTTGGGATACATATATAGTACCAAAGACATTTTAGATCGTGCAGCATTAGTTGAATCTCAGAATGTGTTTAAACTCTCTTTGTGCAGTTCTTATATTGGCCAAATTCAACATTTTGCTCTGCCAGAAAATGCCAGGTGGTAACAGAGAATAATTTTAGGTACTTTCTTAACTGTACACCAGATGGTGATAACACAAATGATAATATCAAACAAGTATTAACTTGTCTCTAACCCCTGCTTCCACATGCTATAGATGCAAAAGCCCTTTCATACGATGTGCTTGCCATATATTGTGCAGTATAGAATAGACATTCCAGCAAAAACGGGTCCCTGGAGTATCCAGGAAGCACCCTGGTTGAATTTCCCCAATGACAATGGAAAAGGCAATGGAAAAACTCTATTACTAATGTTTTGTGGTTATGATTTAAAGTGAACCACGTCAAGAACTTCAGTTTTCTTTCACTCAGTGGCCTTAACATAGCCTCTTTGTTTTTGTGTAGGCCATATTCTCAACTGTGCTCTCCTGCATTTCCAGGTACTAAACCACAATGACCACATTAGATCACGATACTGGGAAATCCCCTTCTTGGCTGATTTGCTAGAGTTGGTGATGAAACTGGTGCAACAATGACTATGGAGAATTGAAAAGAGTGCTGACAATGTTTTAATCATATTTGATGGCTGGTTTCTCATCTAGTGCACACTACATTAGCATCGTTAGTCAATGAAGTTATGTTAGTTTAGGTCAGCTCGGCATATGGTCCAGTATCTCACTCCACATATGTCTCCTGTCTAAGGCACAGTTTCTGTGAAGAAAATTAAAGCAGTGAGTGAGCTTTAAAGGGATTGTGCATTACTCTTTCAAATGAATGTGCCATATAATAATATTGCAATTAAAGGCTGTATCTTTATTTAAGACTTACCTGGCTAAAGGGGTATTTGTAAATTACTTAGCTGTGAAACATCACAGAAAACCATTAAAAACAAACCCATGAAAGCAATTATCTGAAAATAAAGAAAAACAAATCCTTCCTCCCTTCACCCTCTAATAAAGGGAGTGGTTGGAGCTTTCTACTTCTTGTGGAAATGGATAAAACATAGGTGCCTTCTGTCTTAATTTCCCCTGCACATTTCTAGGTCCTGACATTTTCTTTCCCTCAGCAAAATGAGTCCTGAAATTATGGCCTCTCCATGCTGCATTACATGTCTTAAGAAAGAATACCAGAGTACTTCAGAAACCATATTGGAATAAAGTCCTCCAAATTGCAATGTCAGAGTGGTTTGCTTATAGTTTGAATATGAGAGTGATCCATTCCAAATGCTCTGGAGAAATATTTCATTGTTCAGCCCCCTCTTTCTTCCCCCTCAGCTCCTCCTCCAGGCTTCCTCAGGTTATTTCCAGTTTGCTTTTAATGGAAATTCCTTCTGACCTCAATCTGGTGCTTGATGAATTCAACCTTTTGCATGTATCAGTCATAGTAGCCTTTAATCCAGCTTATGGAGGGCTGGGGAGAAACGAATGTATGGAGATCAGTAGAATCACAACAGTGTGATCAAAATCCACCCCCAAATGGGAGTAATTAACCAGTCTTCTGACTCTGGTAACTGAGAGGCTTTTTAATATCTTACTGCTTCTTACCTGAGTTTGAGCCAATGTTCAGGATCTTCTAGACTCATCAAATTACGGGTTATAGTTCTGCTTCCAAAGTCTGCCTGGCAATTTCTCCTCAGTGCTCATGTAGTCAAGGTCTCATAGGTATTAAAGGCCTCTGGCTGATCTCTTCTTGAGTATGCATAGTTTACATGCCTGACTGCATAAGAAGTCCTCATGTCTGATCTCTGTCATAGCCAAATAACGTGTCCAGACAGACAACCATCAGCACCATCTTGTGGTGCTGGCATCACCAAACCTTTTAGTGCTGTCATGGCACAAAAGCTGAAAGACCAGTCCTTGAAAAACCAAACAGGCAACATCTAAAAATCACACTCTGGATTTGAAACTGACTTTGACCTACAGCCTCATTAATGCTACGTCCCATGGTTTCTTTACATAGAAACTCTGATATATTTCAAAATAATAAAAGATTAATTATAACAATAAAAAAGACTCTTGGTATTTTTCCCTTATAGTCATCTGAGCCCTCATTGCATTTATTTCTGCTATCACATATTTATGTTTTATTTTTGTATAATTCTGCTACGCAGTTCAGACGATGCCTGAGCTACTTGCCATTGATTTGCATTTAGAAGTCAAAAGCATTGGCCTCATGTCAGCCTAAGCATGGGATTTGTGAAGTCTTCTGTGGGATCAAGTGTTCTGCAGGATATGTGTCCTCTAAGCTTAACAGTTTTGTCAGTAAAAAATATTATGTCATTTATGAGGTTTATTCCAATCTTTCGGATCAACCTCAGGGCATGGGATGGTGAAAATGAAGTAGCAAAGAGAAATAATTCACACCCATGCTCATAAGAGGTTTTGGGATACCCCTTCCACAATTTCATACTGATAGCTCTTTTTAGAGGGAGTGGAGTTAGTGGAAAACACATACTAGCACACCACCAGAATCAGACAGCAATTTCAGGAGTGAGACTTAACACAAACATCTTGTCAAAATCCCTATTCAATTTGTATTATAAACCTGTACATAGCAGTTCCACCATTTTCTCACATCAATGGAAAAATCTTTAAACTTTGTGCAGAGAGAAAGAAGACGGAGAAGAAAAAGAATAAAATCTACGTGAGAAATCTTAATGAAACCTTCTTCTAGGACAGTCGTTTCTCCCATCTCAGTGTATTCCTGCAAAATATGATCCAGTAAGATGTGGTTTTCATGCACATATTGCAGGTGCTAAGGAGGAAACCTGTCTCCTCCGATATCCCAGCAAGATGACACGTGCCATCTACATATAATTATTTCTTTTTTTCCCCAAAAACACATTTAGGAAACTTCCAAGATCCCAACAACTTGGAACTGAATATTGAATCAGTAGAAACTGTGTAGCACCTCTGCTGATTTCAGCTGAAATGCCATGTCTTACAAAACTCCAGATTGTTGCAGGGACCACAGATCAGCATGATCCAGTTCAGGGGAGCTTAAGATACCATGGCCAGACAAAAGATACTTTTTCAGAAGGTAATAGGGATCCTTTTCCTCAAACTACTAGGTATGCCATATGGCAGCTTTGCATGACCCATCTTCATTATTTCAGTAACTATTCTTATCAGTTGAGAAGGGGGCAAGATTTTATAGAGGATTTCCCTACCTAGAGCCATTTGCAAAGAAGCAAAATCTTTCATCTTGCTCTCTGGACCAACAGTTCACCTGGTCAGCTAATTTCCTCACTCTTGCATTTGCTTTACCCTATCATAAGGAGATGATATTTCTTGAGAAAAGAAAAATACCCTTCAAGTTGATGATTGAGGCAAACTCATAACTCCCACTTTTGAGCTGTAACTCACGAAACTGCTGGACTTCTTGTTAAAATGGAGGACCTCTATTTTCCCCCTCTTCACCTGCTCTTAATTATTTTCTTCTCTAAAAGGAAGGGGGAAAGGATTTGTTTCCAAAGCAAGTGAAGTTAAATAGGAAGACTAACTGGTGTAACTGTAGCAGTATTCTTCGGTAGTAACTTCAGCACACTCCTGCCCCCATGGTAACACTATATCATACAATATATATTACTTTATTCCAGAATAATTAGTGTGCTTTCAAAGCAAAGTAATTCTTCTTGGGAGGAATAAGGGAGAGGGAGGGAGTACAATCCACTTTTATGCTGGGTTAGAATTCCCCAGCAGCTGTTCCATGCCGCTCAACAGAGAAAAGAAGCCTGGACAAAAATTTGCTTTTCTGGGATTCAGAATGGACAAAGTCATATCGTTAAATAAGCTGGATAAGAAGCAGTTAAAAATGAAAAGTAAAAAACACCCAACCTCCAAATGAATCATGCATTGGCCTTATACAAAGACTTCTTATCAACATAGCCCAGCCCCAGCTGTTGCCCAAAATAAGTACTATTCCTTTATCAATAATCCCAAACCATAAGACCAACTCAAAACCCCTTTCGAAAAGAAACACATGCATTATGTAAGGCTCAGATAACATACCAGCGCTTAATTTGAGCCAATGCAAGTTTTTGAAGTGTGCACAATACTAGAGATTCTAACAAAATACGTTAAAGCACTTTCTGTTAGTTTTGAACTAAATCCATTACCACAGATGTTTCTGCACGATATTGTTTAATTTTAGTTAAAATTGTAGACAACAATTTTAATAAATGTAATGATAAAACTTTGTGGAAAGTTTTGAGGAAAATTTATTCTCCTCTTTTTTAATTCTCACTAAAAGTTGCAGTCAAAAAAACCCCCAACCTATAAATGCATGAAGAAGAAGACTTCTGTGAAAAGCTTTGATTAATTTTATCACGGTAGTAAAGTTTGCAGATATATTGTAAGAAACCTAGTTTTTGTGCAAGAGTAGACTTGAAGGATACAATTCCTCAAATGTATTTTCTCACTTTTCTTGATTAATTGGTAACTTTGAAACTCAAAACTGGTTTCAGTTTTATCCCAGCCTAGAGACTAATTTGCATGGTCTCTCATAGGAGTACATTATTAACTACAGGTTAAATTTTAAAGAATGGTAAAACAATCTCTCTCATAGTCTGTCATCTTCAGCAGTAAGGAGCCTGCACAGACACTGAGATGTTAAGAGAAACACCATAATTAATCACTGGGGACAGGGTACTTATCAAAGTATGTTGTCTGATCCCATTTTCTGATCACGAGAAATTGTGATGGAAAGAAAAACAGATCACATGTTCTAATTCTTACACACAGAGTTGCTGTGGAAGGCACTGAAACAGGACAAAACATGACAAGATACAGAATAATCTAGAATTAAAGGGTTCATGTGAAGTATAAGAAATGTATAGAGAATATATAGTGGAAACACCTTAAGCATTTTATTCCCAGCACTCTCCTCTTCTTTGGATGGAAAAAAGGTGGTGGTTGTGGTGGTGGTGGTGGTGGTAAGGAAGAAAATGAAAAATGGAAGGAGAACCTTCTAGGGTTTATCTAGAATTTATTCATCAAATATTCAAATAGACTATCTATTTTAACCATTACTAAATTATGTTTGAGAGGTGATATTTTTCCTGTTGTTTATCTTGAACGTTTTCTTATGAAATACATGGATTTGCTATGAGGTGTATTGTTTTGTGAAAATTGCAATTTTTATCAAAGATATGTCTTCCTTCAAATATATTATTTAGTACAATATCTCAGCTGTCTGTAACTCCAAGACTATTGAGTTCCACACTGCAAGTGGGATGAGTAGCATTATTTTCTCCCCAACTTTTAAAGCCTGCTTTCTCAGCATAGCATTCAATGGACATTGCACTAGCTTAACACAGCCAGCCACTTGGTAATAACCTTACCACTTGAGTTGCCAACAGCTTATACAGTCAAATCTGAAGCATTTTTTTACTGTCTACTTAAAACAAAGCCATGCCAAAGAGGAAGTGAGGAAGCTGAAGCTGTGTGTGTGGATCAGTATTTCAGACTGCCTCACATGAAGGATCTGAAACATGTTATAAAGCAAGTCAGCCCAGCTGTTCTTAAGTGGGCTCCACATGGCCTGAAGTTAACTCTCTTGTCCCCCCTAACAAAGGTTCAGTATATTTGGGAAGGAGTTAGAAGAATAATCATGAGAAACAGTTTTACTCTCTACATGACAAAGTAAATATAAACCATGTTGTAGGAAAAATGTAATTCCCACAGCAAGAATTTCAGCTTTAGTGTGCTACCTGGAACAGATCCTCCTTATTTGAAGAATCAGCTCTGTGGAAAAGTGTCTCTGTGGCTAGGCTGTGCCATAAAAAGACAGGTTTCTCACAACTTAAGATTGAAGAGATAGCTATATGAAGAAGGTATGTAGATATTTACAGCCCTATGCACAGCATCTTACAACTTTCCAGCTGTGCTTGTCTGACAATGTGAACATGGTAAGAATCATATCCTCCATGGTAAGAATCATATCCTTCATTCAGAAAAAAGGCTTCTAAAGGAAGGAAAAATTATATTAAAACAATAGCATCCTGTTGCATGAATGTGTGTGGGGGAGAGAAAGGACTTGAAAGAATTCTGCTGACCCAAGTCCTGGTCCGTACACAAAATGGTAATGTAAAGCTCACATGCGGGGTATCAAAGGGAGTGTCTATTTTCTTCCGTTACAGGGTTTTGCAGATGAACAGTTCTGGCCTAAAATAGAAACTATGTTTTGTAAATTGTACCACACAAGTTTGCAGAGTTACAAGCTCATCAACTAGCTGTCGCTAGGAACCTTAAGAAAACCATGAAAAAAGCAGCTTTGTGTCACTTCTTGTGTTTGAAGTCTGCGGAGTGAAGCACATGGGGTGATATGCTATTACACTCTTTTTTTTCTCTTTTTTTAGAGGACAGGTCTAAGAGCCGTAGCCCCAGAGCCATCTATCTTTTAGATTCTTTAGTCTCTGCAACAGCTTATTCACTGCATGCCTGCAAAATTGACTGTGACAGCATGAGCAGTCGCCTTGCTTCAGTCTGCCGTAGTTTCCTATTTTCCTTGTGCTGCTGTAAAAAGTGTCCTTGTCTGCTACTGTGACATAAGTGGTCAAAAGCCGTTCTGTGATGTGTATGGCTTTGCTGCCCTCAGTCCGGGCTGTGCACGTCTTAGCAGCTGATATGCTTCAAGTCTCAGTTCTTGTGCTCAGAATATTTTACCCAAATTGTCATCTCACTGATGCTGGTTTTATACCAATGTAACGCAACTGAGTTACGACTCATGGCACCTGAGATACCTCTGTGATGGGATGAACTGCCCTCTGGCTTTGATTAGCTGCCTGCCTTTCAAAAGCTTAAAGTCAGGCAGTGAATCCAATTGCAAGTGAATTTGCAGAAGCCCCTGTTGAGAGTAGTATCTGCTCTTCTGATAGTTTCAGATCTAATGAAAAGGTCACAGGAGTGAATGTTCCTTGCAATGTTATGTTCCCAGTGGAGATTATTCACTAGCCGTTTGCTCAGCTCTCAGCTATTTATTACCGCACAGCACAGTGCCATCATTTCTGGAGGTGCTGTTCATTACCCACTGTTCATTTGAACAAGCCAGAAATATTTCTGTTCTCTGCCATTGTGCCTGGAAGTGTCATTAACCAACACAACATCACCAAACGAGTCAGCTCATGTGGCCGTACTGCAGCGGCATTGCTGGAAGCACTGTTCTCGTTCTCACTTCTCTGGGCAATCACAGATGACAGCAAAGCCAACCATTATTTAAAAAGATCACCAGCAGTAAAACCACAAATTTGCTCCTGGCTACAGTTTTCCAAAACCTGTGCAGGCTGCCTGAAAATGAATTCACATAATCTTCCTTCCCCTTCCATGACTTTTTCCAACATGCTCCCATGGTTTTGCCATCTTTGGTGCAGTACACAGCATGGCAATGGCTCACATCCCATAGTTTCAGGAAGAGTCAGATTTGCTCAGTTTTGACAGTTTCAGTGTATCCCATGATGGTAACACTATACTGAAATACTGTTAGATAGTTAGCTTTAAATATTATGGTACAGGATTACATAATAAGTGATATCCTTCTCATTTTATTATTCCATAGTTAAGCACATAATGCCAGAGGTAGTAGTTTAGTAAGCACAAAATACTTCATTGCTGAAGCAACAAATTCAAACACAAGTACTCCGGAAAACTCGCAAACAAAACTGGCCCACTTGTCTTCACTGCATCAGATGTAGTTTTTTAATGATGTTACAATGCTTTTGCGCCATTCAATATCTTCATTTACTTTCACAACTATTATCCTCTCAGCAATCCTTTGTAATAAATGTATGTGCATATATAAATACATACTGACTGAAGTGAGGACATTTTGTCTAAAACATCCAGGACAACAAGCACAATTTTGACCTTGTTGTTTGGTCTAGTACAGGAGGGCAAAAGAGGTGCTGAAACAGAGGAAATATCCATTTTGAAAAGGGTTTCAAAGATACTTATAACAGGAGGGCCAATACCTGTTGAAGATGATTTTGTCCAAGCCACACTGATTTTCTTGGTAGAGTTATACAATGTTTTCTAGGCATAAGACAAGCAGATGAGGGATTAAAAAAAAAATTACTGGAGAAATTGTCAAAGGCCTCTCCACCACCAACATGCCTCTCAGGTCTAGTGGCATGCACAGTCGCTTAAATGGAGCCTACAAAGCCATCTTGAGAAGACACTTATATTTAAGCTTGGTTAATGTTAATTCTTGATGACATCACAGCCAAGTTTCAAACATCTGCCCCATAGGGTGGTTTTATTACACAGCTGGTATAGGATGACTGTAAGTGATTTTCTTTTCCCTGTAGGTCATGAAAATTAAACTTTAAATGTGGTCAATGTCTTAAATTCTTCCTGCCAAATTAACGTTGATTGGTTTGAAGAAGCCCTCTCTGTGCTGTAGCCAGCACCCTTTGTCAGTCAGAAACCCTCACTTCACTGGCATTTGCTGCAGCTGGATGCTGTGCTGAAATGCTTGGGATGAAAGGAGGGGCTGCACAGCTGCTACTTTGCTATATAAGTCCAGAAACCCCAGAGCCCGTTTGGTGGCACGAGGGAGGATGAGAAGGATTTTGTGAGGGGGGGTGGGGGTGCAGACAGTGTGAGCAGGAGCTTGCTTTAGGGACAGCTATATATATGCATCTCGCTCCATAGCTGGTCCTCTCCAGATGGACTCTTGGTATGCACAATTTGCTTTTGACATTTCCTGGCTGACAGTAACTATTATGATTCTGTACACACACACGCACCCTCTCCCTCCTTCCTGAAGGAGAGGTAAGGCTTTAGTGTTCCCTCTGGTTACATCTAGACAGGCCAACTTGTTTAGCCTTATGTTTTTTCCTGTGCTATAAAAAGACTCATGACTTCTTTTTCTTTAAAGGAAGCCCTGGAAAAAAAGGAAGAAGAAGAAGAAGAAGATGAAGAAGGTGAAGAAGAAGATGAAGAAGAAGAAGAAGGAGAAAGAGTAGCCCATCCCCTAAGACCCCTGAATTTTTAGTTTCTTAGTAACGCAACAACTATATTCCAAAAGCTATTCTGTACTATGCCCCATATCACTACGTACCTGCTCATAAATATATCTTTACGTAGAAACTTTATGTCAATTTGTTGTTTAAAGTCAGATTTGGCTATAGGGGGCTAGATTATAGATCCTTGATACCTTTTAGAAGTTGTTATTAGTTTCTCTATTTTTCTTCTTTATCCTAAAACAGGGATAAAAACATCTTGCATTCTTTCATCTTTGGCTTGCGGGGCACATCTAAGAGGGTTTCTGCTGTATTCTGAGCAAGTGTAAAGCATTTGCTTTCACAGTTCCTAGTACCAGCCTACACACTTCTGTTTCCCTGCAATCAGAGCACTTCTTGATGAATTATTATACTGCTGCTTTTGATAATAATTTCTACCTCACAAGGTATTCAGTATTAATGAATGAAGAAAAGTGTCGAAAGGCATCTAACTCACATAACCGTTTTCAAGAGTGAATCCTACCACTTCAAGCAGTCAGACTGTAGAGATCTGGCCTTAGGGGCAAGTTTCTATGAAGTTAATACATCTCCTTCTCCACACATAAGTTAAGTTTCTGCCACCCAGCTCAGTGCTCAGGACTGCCTATATCAATCTAAGTAGGCATGTCCTTAGCTGTAAATGATTTCAGGCTACTCTACAGCTTTTCAAATTGGGCAACCAAAAATGGAGATAAGTGAAAAAGTAGAGTATCCACTGAACGATGAAGATTTTCAGAAGCATCGCTGTCGGTGCACTGACACCATGTTCATCATCCTTATATCAATCATCAGCTGTGAGTTGATGTACTGACTTATTCTGTCTTGGGTGGTTTTTCTTTTTTGTAGTAAAAGCAGAACTAACCCTCAATTTCAAGTTGCTTTTCAAGTGGAATAGATGGTCCTACAGAACAGATTGCAGAATCAGTAAACAAGAAGTCCTGCAGGCAAGCCCTCTCAAGTGTTGGACTTGAACTTCGGTGAATATTATTATTTCAATTACAAGTAACTACACTTTTCAGCAGATTAATTCTTGTAATCTGTAAAACCTACTGCTTGAAAAATATACAAACCAAATACTTTCCCCCCCTCATTTTAAAGGGAACAGTTTCTCCTGGCAATAACATACACCTTTACTTCTTAATATCTTACCCTGCTTTCAAACTTAATATTAACTGTGTAGAACCATAAAGAACGATGGGAGTCAAATAGCAAGCAGGTTTTTTTGAGACTGCTGCTAATATAAAACCTACAGTATCTGGTGCCTATTGGCTTGTTGCTGAATTTTATCTCAGACTGGTGAATTGTTTTTTTTTCCCCTTCTCATAACTATACTACAGCAGCATTAAAAGTGCTCTCTGTCTCAGCTGAAATTTTATAGGATGCACAACTTGCACAGAGGCCGCACTTCACCCTCACCGACTTGCTCCTTGGTTACAGAAAATGTAGTTTGAATGTGCTACATTTTAGGTAATACTAAGCTTTTCTTGTTCCAGTTGGATCTTGTGCAAAAAATGAAAGCCTAGTAATCTTTAACTTCCTACTGCTGAGCAGTACAACTTTGTGCTAAATAAATACGTTATTGGCTAACAGGCTGCCCAGGGAAGTGGTTGAGTCACCATCCCTGGAATATTTAAAAGATGTGTAGATGAGGCGCTTAGGGACATGGTTTAGTGGGCATGGTGGTGTTGGGTTGACGGTTGGACTCAATGATCTTAGAGGTCTTTTCAACCTTAATGATTCTATGATTCTATGATTCTATGATTCTATTGCCATGCACAGAGTAGTAAAGAGTAGGCACAGAAAAGTGTAAGAACACAGACTGAATTATGATAAGATATATTATTTTGTAAAAGATTTGTATTTGAGGATGCACAGAGATCATGGCTCCATTCTGTTCTTCAGCCTCAGAAAGAAGGCTGAGTCATGAGGGAAACTACTTCTAACAGGTGTGTACTTTCCACACACGTTAGTAGCTATCTGTGGAGGCATCAGCATAGGCAGAAAATGGTTATATTCTTGGCACAACCCCTGACATATTGGGCTGAAGATCTATAGTGGATAGTTTCTTCTCCTTTGGAGTCAAAGTTGCCTCTCTGCTCTGCTCTGCTCGAGTTTGGCTTTCCTGTGTCTTATGAAAGACACATTATGATGTCTCAAAGAAAGAACATGATTTAGTAAGGGAAAATAATCTGTAAGTCATTAGTAATAGCTAAGTCTCCACTGAATTGCAATTTTGCCAGTCTGTTTTCATAAGAGGTACTAACATGTGAAAGTAAAAATACTAAAACTTACTCAGGAACGTACAGTTCAAGTAAAGAGCCAAGGAGTTGGATTTTCACCTAGTTTTAAGTGTCTCGGGTAGAAGAAGCAACTGTAGAAGCACCATGGTCATCTGTGATTGCATCTTTATAAAGAGGGAAATCCGGGTAGCTGCTCTAGAAAGCCGAGGGTTGGTGGTTTTTCCCCCCATTTAAGTGTGGCACAACATTAATGGAATAGGAATTTATAGATCTGTAACAGCTTACAGCTTCTAAATTGAGCCTCATGACTTTACCTCAGCAAATGTCTGTCAGTATTTGTATTACAAACTCTATTCCATTAATTTTTTCAGTGTAGAATATGAAAGTCCTATTAGTGACATTTTAGGGAATGTTCCAGCAGCTTAGCAAAGATTGAAGAAACAGAGACTGAATAACGGGAGAAGAAAAATCTGGAGGGAATCCAGATGTACCTTTTACCTCCTCAGTTTGGTATAAAAATTATTAAGACAGTGGGGGATTGCACAGTCAGACCTGTAGAAAATAACATGTAAGGTACTTACATGTTATGAAAGACCTGGTTTTGAATGATTTTCTCAAGTTTCCCCTTAATGAAGTCTGTGCTTTGTTATTACAAAGAGAAAGGTGCGGACAACTTTATGTATGCTCTTTCGCTTTTTGTATCCCTGGTTAACTCTTTCCTAAAATACAGGCTTGTTGCCAGAACTTTTCAGGAAGCATCATGTGAAACTTAATGTCTCACGCCTTTTAACATGTTGTGAGTAGTTCCTAATCAACTGCACCCACTGTAGGCAGTAGATGAGATAGCAAGTAGTATCTGCTATAACCGTGCTGGATGGGAGAAGCATGAATAGGGAAGCCCGGGGCCAAAGGAAAAACTGCTGTTTCATTCACACTAATACAAGAGGGAAGGTGGAAATACAGGGCTTGCACCATAGGCTGTGTTTTTCTCCCTTCTTCCTTCTCCTTCTGCCTCATCCTTCAGTGCCCTCTTGGGGTGCTCTGGAGGAAAAGGGATTTTTGCTGACTGCTGAGCAGTTTGGATTGGCTCCACACCACCTCCTTCCCTGCCGCCCAAACTATCAATAGGAGTGGCAAATAGCCAGAAGGGGACATGTTCCCCCAGAAGATCTATTTGGAAGTTGTCAGAAGTGTCATGTCCTTTTTGGCCCAACACCCGTGGTGGGAATGAATGTTCCCCCCGCCCGATGCACTGCACCATGCCACTCCATGCCACGCAACAGTGGAGCCTCTCTTGTGGGCAAGCGGGATGGGAACCAGGCACAGCCAGAGCTCTGTGGGCAGCGACAGGGTGGTCCAGAGCTGGGTGAGAGGAGGATAACAGTAGGAGTCACAGGTAGCTACAGGAAAATAAGCAAAACACTCCCAACCTACAATGCCTGATTGATTTCTGTATGTTCCTAGATCCTGGAGTTGCTCAGTCTTTTACCCTTTTCCTTGTCAAGCTCAGAACAAAAATCCCTGCTCTCTTCATTAATTTTCTTCCTTCCTTTGGGCCAAGTAGAACAGAAGCACTGAAAAAAGCAGTATGTTTAAAATGTGATGTTCATCAGATAGCTTTAAATCTATACAAGAGCTCATGTCCCTGGGAGAATCTAGTCAAGAAATTAGCAATTTTGCACATTTGCAGTTCACCAGGGATCAATTAAAAGACTATTATACTCTTTACTGATGGTGCAAGATGAAAACAGCTAATATCTCCAAGGGAACTTCTTGTAAGATCCAAATTGAACTTAATGAGAAAAGACATTTGAAAAATGCTGTTAACTGTAGGATGCATTTAGCACTTGTCAAGAGCTGTGTTTCTGACTTAACCAATTCATAAGTTAGAGCATGCCCCAGCCTGTATTGATGTAAATGAGGCTGAGTGTGGTGGCTTTGACAAGGCTTGAGAGCACTGGATACATCGAGCAGGCCAACCTAATAGGATTCACATTAGTCTACATTAAATGTATGGAGAAAGCACTAGATGAACAGCCATAGTCTGGGTTGAGATGAATTTTAAAGGAGCTCTGCTGTCTTTAGCAGATGAAAATACAGGATACTTTCTGCAAAATAAACAGTATATTCTCTGAATATAGATTGAATAGACATGAGAATTTGAAGTTTAAAGAAATTAATGCATAGGGGTGGAGACAGACTCAGCCTTGCTTTGAAAGTACTCAGACATATAAGGGTATGATGACAACCAAAAGAACTAGTAATGCGCTAAATTTAAGGGACAGAAGTGCTTTGAAAAATCAAAGTATATGTAAAAAGGAAAGATCCTGTAGACAAGCCTTACATGAATATCCTCAGGAAGAATAACCAGCAGTAGTAGTTCTGTACAGATTTAGTCACTCAGGGATATGTTTGTCACCAGACAGGGCAGTCTGTGATCCCAGCTCCAGTATCAGTGAATTTTAAAGACATTGTGCACTGCTACGCAGGGCTTCATCCTTCCTGGGACTATCTCAGTGACAATAAATGTTATTCTTTTCACTTTATGAAAGGACAGCTCCATTTTTTGTACTTTTATGCCTACTCTCCAAGACAGATTTTAAATAACAACACCAGTGGGTACCAGAACCTTGGACTGATTTTTCTTTGTTATCAGTTTCTTGGGAGGAGATGAAGTTTTCCACCTACTTAGCTGCATTGTGACCTTTCTAATTTGCTCTAAAACTAATTGTATTTAAATGTTGGACCTGTAAGTCATTCCAGATGGGGCTACTGTTCAGACCTTTCTTTTCAAACCATTCTAGCCATACTCTAGATAAGTTTGTTTTCAAAACCATTGCATCTCTCATATACCTAGGTATGGATAAACCAACTTCAGTGCATCTGTAGAACCCTTCTCATTCCCCCACCAACAGGGAATCTCAGCTCAGAATGAGGTTTTTCCAAGGAAAATTTGGCGGCAGAAAAAATTTGGCCATGTTCTTTCCTGTCCCATTTGGGACTACTCTTTCAGCTGTGTTACTAGCCAGGGCTACAGATATCTTAACAGCTATGTAGCAAGGTTTTTATTATATGGTTAGCACCGTTCATAGAAAAGTAAGAATACGTGAAGGCAGTAAGGTTAAGGAAACAAGTGGATGAGAAAGACTGGACAGGGCAGATTATGGGAAGAAAAAGAAGACTGAAGAAAAAGGAAGGTGATTTGGAGAAGGATAGTTAAAATTATAAGTAAAAGACCAATGTTAATGTAAATAGCTTTAATGGGAAATTGCAATAGCACTTGAGTAGGGAAGAGAGAAGTGCCTGAAGACGAAGACTCAGACAACAAGGCTGTATGAATGTGAATGTATGGGCAGACCCAGTGATTTATTGACTCTTTGGTCTTTTTGTTGCTGATCTTCATTAGCTTCTTCTCCCCTGGAATTATATCCTGCATTTTTTTTCCAACATTAAAATTACAGCAAGTTCACATTACAAACAAACTTCAAACCTCAGCTAGATTCAGAAAGTTTTCTGTCACTTTGTTTTGATTGGAAACCCACAATACAAACATCTTATTTATATAAAGATGCCTCCCACCAAGGCCAGAACCGCAGCTTCCTTGTCAAGCATGAAGAGTGTATACAAATTTGTCTTTGGGTCCATGTCACACCACTGAGTGTGACACAGGCTCACTGTGGTGGCAGAGCAGTCTGAGGACACACAACTGTTTACATCGCTCTAATTAAGGCCAGGCTTGTTTTCAAAGAGCAGCAGAGGGTACGGAAGGACTACATCAATGTTGTCTTCTTTTAAAATATTGTTAAACTTAAACTGGAAACCAAAGCTATAGTAAATTCAAAGTGTTATTTACAGGAAAAATCAAGAAAAGTTATAAGCTAAACCACAAGTAAAGAAAAACAAACATTAAATGCTGAGTTTCTAGTCATATAGTCTTGGACCTCCTGGCTATATACATACTGTCATTTATAACAAGGCACAGAGCCATGAGTTCCAGTTCTCTGCTTACCACTCTTTCTAATATGGCTGTATCCATCCTATCTAGGAAAAGGGGACAATGTGAGATTCATGTGGTCACCATCATAAGGTCACCATCATTCCTCCAGAGCATCCCACTGTGGTCACCACACAAGAAGCTTAAAACCATGGTTGCTTCTTGTCTTGCTCTGAGCTAGAGAGAATTGACAGTGTGAAGGGAGGCATGAAATGCCAGGGTTTGAAGCTCAAGCATGAGCTTGAACTGTGAACTAACAAGGGAAAAGTCTTTTGAACCTGATTTTTTTACCCTTAGTGTAAATCTGTTGTTTTCCACTGAGCTGTTTCTGAGGCAGAATTCATCACGCTGAATAACCCCCCCAGCCTGTCAGCACAGCAGCAATCTGCTGCTCTTCTCTGGTAACTGCTTGAGAGGAGCAGTCACTAAACTGAGATGCTGTCAGGTCTGTCTAAATTCTCTCCTGTTTTGAAATCTATCAGCACAAAAAGGTGGGTAGAAAGAGGGAGTAAGCGACAGCTCTCTGATCCTACAGCAGCAGCTGCTGTGGTCTTGGCTCTGAGGTAGACAGGCATCGAACTCCAAGACTGTCTTAGAAATCTGTCAAGATCTTTCTTAAAGTGCTGTCAAGCTGTTTCATCTTTCAAAACAGAGAAGGTGGATTTTGCCCATCTCCTCATGTCACCACTTCTTCAGTGCACTTGTAAATGCAGCCAAAGTAAAGGGCAGTTGCACTGTAAGAGATTTTATGGGCTCTTGTTTAGCACAACTGGTACAACCTTTATGGCTCTCCAGTGCAAGCCCAAGTAACTGAGAT
>NW_009222214.1:0-11088 GCF_000690835.1 Fulmarus glacialis | reverse complement strand
CTGTTCAGCCAAGCTGGTCTTCTGCCCTTCTTGCTTGACTTACGACACAGTGGAATTGCCTGCTCCTGTGCTTCTAAAAGGTGGTTCTTAAAGACTGAACAGCACTCATGGACTCCTAAGACCTCAAAAGCAGATTCCCAGGGTACTCTGCTAAATAGCTCCCTGAATAGCTTCAAGTTTGCTCTCCTGAATTCCAGGGTAGCAACTCTGCTGTCCTTTTTTCTTATTACACCGAAAATTTTAAACTCAACCATTTCATGATCACTATCGCCAAGACAGCCACCTACCGTCACATCCCCCATGAGTCCGTCTCTATTCACAAATAGCAAGCGTAGGAGGGCATCTTTCCTAGTTGGCTCACTGAGTACCTGTGACAAGAAGTTATCATCTCCCACAAACTTCAGGAATTTCTCAGACCTGCTCGTCACAGCAGTATGATATTCCCAGCTGATGCCTGGGAAGTTGAAATCTCCCATAAGGACAAGGGCTACTGATCCTGACATTTCTCCTAATTGCATATAGAATAACCCATCAGTGCTTACATCCTGGCTGGGCGATCGGTAGCAGACACTCACTACAACATCTCCTTTGTTTTCCATCCCCCTAATCCTCACCCAGAGGCTCTCAACCACATCATCACTAACTGTGAGGGCTCTGCAATCAAACCTCTCCCTTACGTACAGTGTGACACCTCCACCTCGCCTGCCCTGCCTATGCCTCCTGAACAGCCTGTAGCCCTCCATCCCAGCACTCCAATCGCGGGACTCATTCCACCAAGTCTCACTAATACCAATGATATTGTAGCTCTGGGAGCTCACCAACGCTTCCAGTTCATCCTGTTCGTTTCTCATACAGTGTGAGTTGTTGTACAAGCATTTCAGATGCGCTCCTTAGCCCTCCGTGCTCCCAGGAACAGTGTAAATGTTCCCACGAGGATTGCCACCCTCAGGCGATGCCATGCCAACCCTTGGCTTACCTACCGCAATCCTATATCCGCTTCCCCCATCGATTCTAGTTTAAAGCCCTCTCGATCAGTCCCGCTCACGCCCAAAGTCACGTTTTCCCTATCAGGACAGGTGGATCCCGTCAGGCCCCAGCCTGTCTCTCGAAGGCTCTTCCATGGTTTAAAACCCCCAAGTTTTGGCAGAGGCACCAGTCCTGGAGCCAGATATTGGTACGTGGGAGCAGCAAAGTTCCCTGGCATGACAAGTTGTTCATCTCTTACAGGTTTTCTGGTTAGCGTTATAAATAACAACAAATCTTGTAATCCGCCCCCTGAAAAGACCCCTTCTATGCTATTATCCAAGGCCCAACACTTTTTCAAGTGAAAACTTACAGGCTCTGAGCGTTGCAGCACTTGACAAAAGGACACATCCAGAAGTTAAAGCGCTGTTCTGCTGTGCTCATAAATATTTACTTTCTCTAATGCAGCCTTTTCAATTTACATATCTCAGTGCTTAGGATGCTGAAAAATGACAGAACTGGGAAAACCCAGGAGTTTTAAAATATATCTTATGAGCTCAGCAATAAGCTGGGCTTGGACCAAGCTCAACCAGAGACCAGCTGAGCCAAGCTGCAGTAAAGGTGGTCCCTTGTATCAAATCTGTCTTCATATGTAACCCCTCTAAGAAAAACCCAGGCAGAAATAATTGTCAGGGAGGTACTATTGGCAATGTCTGGTTCAAATCCCTGTCAGAAATAATTATTTCTCTCTGTCATGGTCTGTCTCTGCTGTCTACCATTCCAGAGAAGGGGTCAGCACAGCGGTACCAAGGCACTGAGCAGCACAAGGGGCTGTGTTTAAAGGCGCCTGCTTGAAGAGCGGGTTCAAATGGTAATTCAGATTATCCGAAACGCATTTGTAGTTCGTAAGTAGTGCTGAACTAGCAGCAAAGCAGGGCATTGGTGGGGGGAGTATAATCCAGTAGGACACTGGTGGGAGAAGAGGGGAAAAATAAGCTTTTAAAATACTCTGAATGCACCAAAGGTAATGACAGCTGAATTGTGCCCTTATTTCTATTTGATAATTTCTGTTTGGCCCAGATAAATTCATATGCTGTGTCTGGGGTCCTTGTGAAAGACTTGGGCTTTTAGAGTTTATCATGGCCTAGCCAACGTAATCTGCTCTTTAAAAGTGGTCCAGCCACCAGGCTAGTCAGGCAGAAGAGCTGGTTCTTCACAATTTAGCAATTTTCACTGCCATATTCCCTTCACTCCTGGGTGTTGCTCTACGCTTATGTTAGTAGCAATTCTTCCACTCTTTGCATGAGACAATGTAGAAAATCTTGTTTCTGTGTGCTGGGTTACACATTTCTCTTACAGCTACTCTTCACTGCGCCAGCAGACAAGGCAAGGAATAATCAATCTTTTTTATTTAATATGATGCTCAGAAGGAATTTTGAGAAAGGCAGGCATTTAGGGCCTGATTCAGGGGCCTTAACAAAGGCATCTAGTGCTTTTGAGATGTTCTATGGTATCCAAAGCCTCTGCAAGGGGATGACAGATCTGACATGGACCTTCTTGAGATCTCCACCTTTCTGAAGCTACAGCTGGAGGCCTGAAAGGACACTTCAGGGCATCTTAAATGGCACCAAATCTGTCTTTAGTTACCTGAATCAAACATTTAAAATGTATGATTTGGTCTTTTGAATGCATCCAGTTAGAGGACACTGCATTTATTTGTTGGAGCTCATGAGGTTTCTATCTGCCCACTTGTCAAAATCTCTTTCCCAGACCTGACATCCACTTGTCACCTCCTCTCAGCTATGTGCTCACACCTTTTATATTTAACATTTCTCTACTGAAAACTGCGTATTATAAAATGCAGCTGCAGAAACTGACAGCTAGGTTATTTTTTATTGTATGTATATGCAGTATAGGAAAAGTAGTTCATTTATGAACTGAAGTACAGTCAGGCCTCTACCATAAAATAAGATTCTCTGTTAACCTTCAGCTGTCAATATTTGAGGAGGAATACAGTTTTACAGGTTTTAGCTCAACCATTTGGCACGTGGGAAAAGTACTGCTCATCACGTTTGGGATTCATCTTATCAAAACTTAGGAACCTAAAAGTTAAGAGTCTCCTCTGAACTACTCTTCTATGTCTCTTCATGGCCAATGGGCAGGGATAGGCTCTTTAGAAGGTTGTTCTTGCCACGTAAACGTACGAGTGAGATTCAATTCCAGTTTAAGGCATCTAAATCCAGCTGTTGACATGTAAGTGTGTGCATGTGAGGTAGGCATGTAAGCATCAATTATAGTCAGTGGAGATCTAACCAATACCGTCAGAGGGAATCAGATACCTTCAAGATGGTCAGCTTAATTGATCTGTAGGCTCCACTGACAATATTGATTAGATTTCTGTCAGCTTTAATGGGAGCTGGGACATGTAGCACATATCCACATGACTGCGCGTGAACACCTTATTTAGGTGCCATAATCTCAAAATGAATCCCACTTAGGTCTTAATTAGATTCCATAACTACAGGTGTCTAGTGCGATTTGGGGTATCCAAGTTATCTGTGACATTCACAAGGGGTTGGTAGATATAATGCAGGACACTGACAGGGGGATCATTCTGGATTGGCAGTTGGAGGCCAAGGAGAATATCTGCAGGACATTTCAAATGGCACTAAACATCTACGATGAGGGTGGTGAAACACTGGCAGAGGTTGCCCAGAGAGGTGGTAGATGCCCCATCCCTGGAAACGTTCAAGGTCAGGTTGGACGGGGCTCTGAGCAACCCGATCTAGTTGAAGTTGTCCCTGCTCATTGCAGAGGAGGTGGGCTAGATGGCCTTTAAAGGTCCCTTCCAACCCAAACTGTTCTATGATTCTATGATCCATAGTCAAGAAACTGTATCAAATCATTGCTTATGATCTACATCCCTGGCTGCTTTCACAGTCGATAGACAGACACGCACTTTTATTGAAGAGGAGTTTTAGAATGTTTTAGTTCAATAGATATAATTAACACAATCTAATGAGTATCCTACCAAATAATGAGTGAGGTCATGATTATAGTTGCATGAGGTCATGATTATAGATCAGATATTTGCTTCTTTCCCAGGCAGTGCTGAACATTATCTTTCATGGTGTTTGTTGGTTTAGGAAAAAAGAGATGTGAAAACGGAACCAAGAATTTGCAATCTGATGGACTTTACAAGATATGGGACTTTTAATTAGTAATTATGCTGAGACAGACCTGGTGACTGTAATTGGAAATTAGTGTGAGAAAGGATCACAGGATTTGGTCCAGAGGGAAAGGTAAAGAGACCACTAGCAGGATCACAGGATTTGGTCCAGAGGGAAAGATGAAGAGACCACTAGTTCATTTGTTGCTGGGTTCAGTACCCGGTGTATTAAAATTAGAAGATATAAAGTGACTTCTTTCCTTGTTAACGCTACTGGAGTCAAGCAGGAAGCACACAATTTGTAGTTACACTTGTTATTATTTCTTGGCTGACTATTATTTGTCTAAAAGCAATACCCAGGACATGCCAAATGCTGGCATCTAAAACCCAGGGAATAACATGCCCAAGAAAGGAAAGCTTGAATGCTGCTACATCCATATATTTCAACACTGTGAGTATTTTTAAGGAAAATGGATAATTCAGTTGTTTGGACTATTCAGTTTAAAACCCAACTTCCCATTTGGCTTTGAATCCACAGTGGGTTGTTAAACTGCTTTATCTGACTCCTTAAAAAAGGAAAACGGGGACGAGAAATTAAAAGTAACCCTCTCGCTTTGCTCATCGATCCCAAATGTCATGAAATGCAATAAAACCCAGGTGCTCTGCAGGCTGGCCATTTGCCAGCTGTCCGCGGGCCGACTGCACATCTTGGCAGCTTTGTAGAGCGAGGGGTATGCCTTCAAACCCTGAGAAAGTTCACACCTGATACTCCACCACTGAGGTCCATAATGCCCAGTGGGTGAAATTTGTTCGTGAACAGAAGAAAGGTATTAGAGCATAAGTGGTCCATCAGCCTCGCGCTGGGCGTATTGAATGCCAAAGGGCTGCCTGAAGGCCTGTTGCGGGTCACACGAGGGTCCCAGCCCACCTTGGGCGTATGAGAGGTGAAAGCAAACCAGAGCCAACGTAGGTTTTTGCTGTTGGCCACAAGTGCTTCATCTCCATCTCTCAGGGATAAGGGAAAAGAAACCTTCTGGCTAAGTGCATGCTTGTGAGCGAGTGCTCCTGGCAAACGTCTGAAAAATGGTGCAATAAACGGGGAATGCTTCTTTTTAGCAAAGCAGGGGAATAGAGAAAGACACAGAATAGTCGCGTTCGTGTTGCTCAAAGCAGGCAAAAGAAGCACAGAAAGGAGGTGGATTATTTTCTCCTCGGCTCAGATGATTCATACCTGGATTTCAGGAACAATAGGACCTTTCTCCGAGCAGGAACTTGCAAAAGCTGTCAGAGGAGATGGGGAGACCACAGGGTTGGGCCGGGCGAAGTTACTGAGGTCACAGCTTGGGATCTCATTCTCTTCGTGCCTCATGACTATGGTTTCCATCACGAAGAAGCGATCCCATGGTAGCCACAGCGTGTGCTCCTGGGTGATGAAGGGAGCCCGCTCAAAGTGCAGGATAATGGAGATCCCACCAATGGTAACGAGATCAAAGCTATTTTAAGAGATGGAATACAAAGTTAGTGCAAGCACCACCCCGTCTCTTTGTAACAATTCCCTAGCAAGGACCCCCAGAAAAATAATCTCAGGAAATACCATCGCCCACATTTTACAAGCATAAACCCTACAGCCCAAAGAGGCTTTAGATGAGTAAAGGCAAGTGGCATCAGCAGGAGTACAAACTCAGCTTCTTTCCAGGTTGTCCCCATGTATATTAAAAACATACTCATCCCTTTTTTTGAGACAAAAGTTTATCTTTGCTAGTGCTTTTCTAGTGTTATTTGACCATACATACTCATTTTCTTTTTTTTTTTTTTTTTTGAAGTAGTTATCATCCAAACGCAGTCACAGATTGGATCAATTCACATGATGAAATAAACTATTTGGAAAGTGGTTTCTCTGGCACACCACCATATAAATTGTCCTGGCATCACTGCTAACCTGACTAATACCTAATGCAACCCAGGGAACATGTGGAGCCCAGTCACGGACTGAGCCTACTGTACTAGGTACGGGGAAGAAATGAACAGCATGCAGGCAGTCTCTGTACCACAGCACTCAGCACATAGCCTTTTTTGACTCTTAATCGTTTAGAGCAGGGTCTATACTTACTGCCTATAGTCTGCTACTTCGCCCTATGCTACCTCCAGCCAAGTGGCTTTTCTGCCTGTGTTAGTGTTGGATAATATTATCTTGGGCTAACAGAGCCCTCCAGAGCTGTATGAAAGGACGTTAGCTCCATAAGGAAAATATTCCTCCTCTTAATGTAAAGATGTTGGGATAGGGTTTGGGGGTTTTTCTTAACTTCTTGTCAGAGATGGAGATTTTATGAAGTACCACAGGATGTAACTACTATGTATAGATTCAAAAAAGAGGTGTTAACTGAGAAAGGAAGGGATTTCATCATAATTTGAAGACCTCTTGTTTTTGCTGCTTTGTTTTCTTTTCAGTATCTATTCAGTTGCAATGCCAAATGTGTGTTTCAGGCAAAGAAAGTTTTCTCATCCCTGCTTCTCACTTTCGATTCTTAGCACTAGTGTGTGAGAGTCTCACACAGATTTTAAGCATGTGAATAGGCTCGCTGGCTTCAGCGGAGCTGCTCATGTGCTTAAGTACTTCTCTGTGCATAAGAACCACGATCTGAAACCACTCTGACAGCCCAAAGTCAGACTCGATGCACCTTGTAATTATAAGGTAAGAAAGAAGCTGAAAAAAGTATTTAAAATTATGTTTTAAATTAATTACGAGGCTTTCAGATCGGCTGCAAAAATGCCAGAGGAGCAACAACTGGTATGAACTACTTCTAAAAAAAAAATCTTTGGCAAACAATCATTCAGGAGAAACTTTTTTTTTTTTTTAAGGCCGATAGACTGAGGTGCCATTTAGTAAATATAATTATGGAAATAAAGTTATTCAGGAAAGAATGTTAAATCAAGTCCATGGGAGGAAGTGGAAAGCATTTTAAAAAGCGAAAGACATGTTTGTTCTACCACTCAAGTGGGGGCATCAGCTTCCCAGACCTATGGAGCTTGGCTTGCAACAGCCTGACGAGTAACTTGCTGGTCCTTGCCAGCAAAGCTGCGCAGCATTTGTACTTTGATGAGAACATTTTTAACAGTCAATTAGCATTTGGCAAGCCCTTCAGCTAGGAGGGAGAAGCTTGCTCTGCATGAATCCGGCACTGAAAGAGGCAACGGGAGGAAAGAAACAAACATTATAAATGATGCTCAACAAGTATTTAGGCAAGTGGGAAAGAGGTTTTATTTGGAAACACCTCCGTTTCACTCCTTTGTGAGCAGTTCTTGGCTTCATCGAGCCTGGGTCAGGGATGGTAAACTGCCGAGGGGAAACATCCTTGCCTCTCCTGCATCCCCAAAACAGGATGCAGAAGGGAAAGCACCACCTCCGTGTCAGGCTCCAGCGGCTGTGAAGACAGAGACAGGCAGTATTTTTTAGCAGGCGCTGTTGCTCATGAAGTTTTTCCCAGAGTCACAGGGTGCAGCTTTGAAGTTACCTTGATGAACTGAACAAAAGCTAAAACCAAACAGAAAAACCCAAACTGAAAACACCCTCCTCCCAGCTTCCCTTAGTGAAATTAAATTTAACAAGAGCAAAACCATCTTGGGATTGAAGGAACGAGATAATTTTATTTCTGGTTTTGCTGCTGATCTCTGATGTCTTTTTTATCACTCTAAAAAAATCATACTTGTTGTACAGTCATATTGTTCTGTTTTTCTTAAAAGACTCTGGAGAGACAGGGCTAAGGATGAAATTCTCTATTTATCTGCAAAGCAGGCTCAAAAAAACCCCCACAGAAAAGTGTAACCCTTCCTCATCTCTTTGCTCTGGAATTCCACGTATTTGGTCTTTCTGAGAGAGCCATGCCAAAGCTGCTCAATGTGATGGCAGGTACATGATACTGAAAAGGTCTGGAGACTTTCCTGTCGTTTTATTTACACCGTATCCACAACCATGGGATACTGAGGACTTACAGTCTCTATAAACTACCGGTTTGATCAAATTTAAAGCTTTATTTAAAAATGTGGTTTATAATCCAGTACTGATACTTTGATCCATCTATTAACTTTGCTTTATAGAGAAATGCATACAACAGAGTGGTTTCAGAGCTGTTATTTTATCTTCATGCCTTCTTATCTGAAAAAAGTCTGTGTCACAATAATTAGGCTAAAACTACATGGAAGCCTTGAAGTTATCAGAGAGTTTTGCTCAGACTAAGTAATGCGTCTTAAATGGGACCAGGATTTCACTATTAGAGGCTGTATCTGAGTACTGTAATAGGAGTGAAACCTACTTGCAGAGACCTGGAATACAGTCAACCCGCTTACAGGGGTGAAAAATTCAGTTCACTGTAATTTTAAAACTGAAATTTCACTTATGATATTCATTTTGAAACTTGGTCATGCCAAAAAAACCTCCAACAAACCAAACCCAAAGCAACAAAATCAGCTTAGGAACCAATCTAGCTAAACTGATGCAATTCTGCCTTTAAACTCCGTTATTTTAAAACCACAGTTATTGCCCTGCCATCAGTAAACTGATTTGCTAAATCAATTTAAGGCAACTCAGTGCACGTTTCAAAAATATATATTCCTATAGTGAATATGCCGAATAAGAAAGCCAGTGAGTTTTATGCAGTTATCTCATTAACTTCTTGCTTAAGAGCATCAACATCTTAAACCAAAGTGACTCAATTACATGAAAATGGCACTGTGAAAAAGCTGATGAGAAGAGTCATGCCCTATTCAGAAAATTACTGAAAACTATCAAAACACAGAATAGAAACTGTAATAGCAATAATTCTTTATGTGATTTTGAAAATGCTTTACAAATAGTATTTAATAAATGCTATACCAATCAGTAAGGAAGGCAAGTAAATGTTATCTCTTTTTCACAGGCTGGTTGGCTGGCCTAGGAAGGTTAAGAGATGCATCTAATGCAACCCTCTAAATCAGCAGCGAGGCTAGGATTAGAAATAAGGGATGTCTGACATAATTTTCTGCCCTGACAATTTTAGTCTGAATGCTCTTAAATACTTCAAGGTAATTTTTAGAAGACCTCACCACTGAGGAAGTTGCTGGATTCTGGTGTTCTTTAAAAGAAGGGCTTTCACTTGTCCGTTTATTACCTCCAGAGACGCACTACTGTGCCCATTCATTTGAAAAAATACATCTGCATGTATGCCTCAGACAATTTTGGAAGGTATTTTTGATTCAAGAGACTCAGTACTGCAACTGGACAATGTGTGGAATGTCAGTCGTGCACCAGACCTGCACAAGGTATCTGCAGAAGCAAACTGCAAAAGCAGATTGATTTGAGAGGACAGTGAAGAGAGAGAAATCAGAAGAGCTGACACCTCGCAGTCTGGGGTTAGACTGACCATCAGCAGTTGCCAACAGAAATCCCAGCTTCAGGATGAATCCCACTTGGTCACAGATTCCCTTGTCCGAGGCAGCTGATCTCTGTCATTTTTATCATTTGGAGCTGAGTATCTGCTGGGGTCTGAGTCAGCAAGCTGCAGCACTCAGCTCCTTGAAACTAATTTAACTTCTGGAGGCTGGCAGCAGGCCCCAAGGAACCAGCAGCCCACTGAAGATCGGTGGAGCATACTGATGATGCTCCAGCTGCATTGCTTTCTGCTCTGGGTCCCCGGCTCAGCTGGAGGTTGGGAAGAACAAGGTGTGAAAGAAACATCCCTGGCTGGAACTGCCAGCAGAAGAAAGCTTATAGCAGGGGGGAGTTGCCTTTCACTACCTGGGAATTGGAAAGAAATAGTTACTCAAATATTGCAAAGGTCCAGGGCTGGGATAGCAGCGCTCACCTCCGTGCTCTGGTCCTGTTTAGCTTACTGCTATGTTTGCTGCCTAGAAGTGAAGTTTAAGATAAGGCCCTCTGTGCTAGGTACAGCACAATTGCAAAGCAAAGAGATGGTCCCTTCCTCAAAGTACTTGTAATCTATATGAAAGATTATACATAGTAGTTGGGTATTGTATACAGGACAAGGAAACAGATGAAAAAAATGTTATGGCAGGCATTATTGTCCAGGAATTTTGCAGGCATATTTATCTGTTCTAATAGACACAGATTTTGTGCTGGTCTATACACAGCAATCTGATCTTGAGGCTGCAGTTTGGATCTCACTTTCACACAGAGTAGGTTCAGGAGGGTTGACAGAGATACTCATAGCATAAATGTGCAAGACTTTCTCCTTTTTGCAGTAATGTCTAAGCTACGGGCAACACAAAGGCACCAGCTCCAGAGTCATCCTTTTCCAAAGGAGACAACTAGTTTTCCTGGGATGCCTCTTTATTATCCAGATTTTATCGTTACGTTGTCCAAGTGGTGTAACATCACTCCTAGTCACCATCCGTGTTACAGTAGGTGCAAACCCTCCTGAGCACGAACAAGGCAGCATTAAGCACACGTTGCTAGCACATGTTCCTCTCTCATTATAATTCTATCAGCTTCTCTGGCCAAGTCAAACCTTTAATGAAAGTCGTGTATTGGAGAGGTGGTAAAATCTATAAATCCTCTCCCAAGTGCTAGTGGTTAGTAGTCAACACATAAAGCATGTGCAGCTGGAACTCCTTACATTTCATTTTTGTTCTTAAAAGAAAGGGAGCCAATTAGCACTGACAGACAAAAGATAAGATGAAAGAATTTCCCTACTTGCAGTGCTTTTGTTTTGGTTGAGCATGATTGCTCAGATTTTAAGCACTTGCTTCTAACACAACTGTAATCTTAATGACTTCTTCCTAATAATTTCAACATGAATTAGCAAGAATAGAGCTGTTGGGAGCAGACATCTTTTCTTTATGTGTATGGGCACTGCATTGCCCAATTGTTGGCTAAAGATTCTAGGTGATATCACAAAGTTAATAATAATAAATAATAAAAATAAGAATAGAATAGGAATATTTCAGTTGGAAGGGACCTACAA
>NW_009222213.1:5368-7895 GCF_000690835.1 Fulmarus glacialis | reverse complement strand
CAGCCAGTTTCTCCAGGAGAATGTTGTGGATCTTGATTTTTCCAGACCCACTTCTCCTGGCTCCCAAGCTCCCTTTGGAACCACTGAAAAACTGCAACTTCACAGGGTTGTAGCAGCTAGGGTCTATTTTCTACCATATCTCTTATCTCTTATGTTGCTTCCAGTGTTCCTCTGGTTTTAACTTGAAATACCTTCCCAGGATTGACAATTAAATATGAGTACAAGAAGTTGGGGGTTTTTTTAAATTTACTTTGACAGAAAACATAGTTTGTTTAGGTTGATACATAGAATTTTAGCCCTATAGTGTGATGCATAATAGTTGTAATGGTGCAGCAGTGTTGCTGTGATTCTGCATTTATTTTCTCATGCATATATTTACTCAATGAAAGTGCTTTAAAAAGGTATCTTTTTGTTTAATGTGCTCAAGTTAAAAGGATAGAAGTGTGTTCAAAAGCGTGTTTGAGTCTGTTCAGAATATGTTTTGGCTTTATAAATATATTTTTTTTCTCATTTAAATAATCTTAGTGTTCTTCTGGAGGAAACAAAGAAAAAGAAGGCTTAAAAAATTACTGTTGAGATTATTTTAAGACATCAGTTTACCCAGTTGTAATGGAGTCTCTTCCAGGCTGAAATGTGGCAGACGCTTCATACCACACATTATAAAACAGCTTACAAAGGCTGTGAAGCACAGTGTCTTTAGAGTCTATGCTGCTTGCATTACTTTTATAATCATTACAGTCATCAAATGCAGACATTTTAAAACCTCCTAACTGATATATCACAGCTAATGAGAAAAAAAAATGAAGGAAATTAACATATTGCAGTAAAATCCCAATTTCCAGGCATTATGGTGTTCTCTAAGGGAAAGTTTGAAATGCAGCAGGATTTATGCTGCTTTAACCTAGAATGCAAACCTGTAATTATGGTTTGGGGCCTTTTCAAATAAGAATCAAACCACACACTTCTTTGATAAGTCTTTTTTTGTTGCCTACAGTTTTAGCTCAGTTCAGACCATGAGCACAATTCTTACTGAGGTTAATGGGAATAGCACACGGGTGTGGGGAGAAAGAACAAGCAATTGGAGGTGCAATGATTTTATTACACTGAGTATTAGGACACTTTGCAGCCTTTTCTAAAGCAGCTGTTCTTTAGGTAAATTAATACCTGGGGTCTCTTTACTTCTCCCCAACTTTAACTACCATAAAAGAACTTAATGTAAAGCTGTTCACAGCTTATCTCACCCGATTGCTATGTGAAACTTCTAACACAAATGCTTTTATAAACTGCAGCCATAACACACTAATCTTCTGAACTTCCTGACCCATAAAACTATGATTATTACTACATGTAAAATTCATCTGGAAATATCCCTCTGTATTTAGTGTTATGGGTATTATGTTGCAAAATCCCTCCTCCTTTGCAGCGTAAGGGCTGCCAGGAAAGCGAAGGACAATGGAGTGTATAGAGAGTAACGCTGTACCTTAATCTTGTGATTTTGGTTTTATTTGGAGCTGGTGATTTAACAGATGGGATATTCAGATTTTTTTTTTTCCCCCTAAGTTACAATTTCAGATTTGATTATTTTTTGAATTAGAATATTTCTGGATGTTCTTATTTACCATTAGCTATAGGTCAGTCACTAATTTCCTATACAACTCTGTGAGCAGATAATTAAGAAACATCATGTTTGTGGGAGCTATTTTGATGAAGATGTCAGAGATTAGAAGAAGCTTTGCTATTCCAGTTGTGATTCTTTTAAGTACCTGTAATATCTGAAAGTCTAGTAACTCTTCTGTGATTAAAGTAATGAATGAGGAGCAGTTTATGGGATTTGTTAATAAAAGATACCAGTTAAACTCAGCAGAGGCAAGAAAGGATTAATAATAGTCCATGAGTGTCTTTACCCTCACTTCCATTATGGATAATACGTACTTTTTTTAAAAAAAGCTATGTGATTCTTGTCTAATCATCTGCAGCTTTGCGTTTACACACGTACACATCGCGAAGGGGGTGCGGTGACTGCACTCTAGGGTGCAGACATACCAAAAAGCAGAAGAGTCATGTTTCTATCTTTTATTCACCACCAGACTAACTTAATGTAGATAATCGTCCAGCTGAAGAAAAAAAAAAAGAAAAAAAAAGTTAAATGAACAGCCTTTTTTCATTTTAAAACACAAACATTTGTGTTAAATGATGCTTTTCCCAAGCCGCTTTTATTATTAGTATTGTTCTAAATTGCAAGTTGTCACATCCACCAGCCTCTAAATTACCAGTCCTCTGTGTTGCTATAGTAACACCGTGGCCACTAAAATATAGACTCCGGCGTAGAAAGGCAAGCTCAGACTGCGACTCATTTATTTGAAGGTTTTGGCAGCAGAGTATCTCCACAAAGTCTTTATTTTATAACCTTTGAATACTTGCATTTTTAACTCTTCCAACCAAAAGTACAGCGTTGTGCTAAAAGATGTGTTTTACTTAAGATAGGGTACCCAAGCTGAACAGAGTTAATAAATACATGGGTATAGCT
>NW_009222213.1:0-5358 GCF_000690835.1 Fulmarus glacialis | reverse complement strand
CCTCTCTTCTCTTTGATTTCGGGACGAATGATGGATGGTTTTCTTGAGGTGAGGCTAAGAGGACAGTGCGGTATTGTCTTCTCCACTTCCTCTGTCTGAAAGGCTGCCCATCTTTTCATGACGCAATCCCTCATCAGTAACCTGGACAACGGAAATCTACCCTGGTTGGATTAGAAATGTAGTTCTTGCTTAGTGAACAAGTCTTTCTGTAATAAAGGGAATGGACTTGTGTATTCCCATTTGGCTGGAAGTCAGTGTGTTGGTCAATGCTAGTAACTGTATAAACGACATAGAGTCAGTGTTTTGTGTGTCCCCATTTAAGTAACAAAACATGATACAAACTATAGGCTCTATCTTGAATTTAATCCCTTCTCCTTGTGCATATAATATGCTCTTAATTTCATGAGCTCAGACTTTTTTTCCTAATCTGTTTTCTCCATTTTGTAGTCCAATTCCCTGCCTTTCAATTGTTTGTTGAGTTCATCTTATCTCCTTACATCTGATAGATGTCTCTCTTCAGCCTCAGACCGCCTTCCCAGACCTCACCCCTGACCTCAGTTTCCCTCTTCCAACTCCTTGTCCCCAGACTCTTCACACATCTACTTGTAATGTTTCTCCCACGGACCCCGTTCTACTTGCAGTGACCTTGAACTAGTCCCTTGGTTCTTCATCCACCCATGGGCTCCCTGACCTCTCATAATAGCCTTCTACTCCAAGCTCCACGGCTGCCTTCCATGCCCAAGTAGTCACGGCTATCCAACACCACTGCATTTTAGAATCATAGAATGGTTTGGGTTGGAAAGGGACCTTTAGAGGTCATCTAGTTCAGCAATGTGCAGGGACATCTTCAACTAGGTCAGGTTGCTCAGAGCCCCGTCCAACCTGACCTTGAATGTTTCCAGGGCTGGGGCATCTACCACCTCTTTGGGCAACCCGTGCCAGTGTTTCACCACCCTCATCATAAAAAATTTCTTTTGCATCATCTATGTTCCTCTTGTATTGCTACTATTTCTCTTTTTTTGGGGGTATGTGTATCATTTCCTACTATCTGCCTGAAGATGCTCCCCCCTGCACTGAGCTCGTTAGCACGCAGGAGACTCCACGAGGGATGAGTCTACGTGTGCTATAAGTGACCAGCTTTCCAATTCTCACTGTCTTACAGGTTTTCTAACATCTACAGGTTATGTTTGTGCAGTATCTAGCATAAGGGTAATTAGTGCCCCTGAGCACTACTACCCACAGTAAATAGAGCTGGTGTAATTTCCCATATTAGAATAAAAAAATCTCACATGTATGACAGAATGCAGAGATCTGGGAAGAATCCTGTCAGAAAGTATAGTAGGCTAAAATAAGAGTTTTGAATGCTAACAACCAGAAATTTTTATCAACCAAGTATGTATAGATACCCATGTCTATTCTACTTGAAATAAAGGGAAGTAATAAGCCCCTTACTTTACAACTGTAAATAAGGATTAGTGTGTTTAATCCCTACTTGGAGAAATCTTACATATCATCCCAGTTTCATAAGGTCTTTATTGGGGATACCAGTGGATAAATTGGTATTTTCAGTACCATTTGTATTGAAAATGTTTTTCTACCCCCCAAAAAAAGAATTTTGTATTTTACCAGTATTCCAAATATTTTATGTTAAAACATTTGGGGTATGTCTCCAGCTAGATTCCCATAAAAATAGAGTTGTTTCAGCAGTCACGTTGTTGAATCCTTCTATAAAAGCAGCGTAGGAAATACGCTTTTAGAGATTGCAGTCTTTTAGCTGAGATCAAATACTGTCATTTAGTACCTTCAAGTGCAGGGTTGCTGACATGAGCTTTTACTTCATACGGTACGGTGTGTGATCTGGAGGCACCCAGTCCGCCTGCTTTATTGCCATCAGGTTCCAGCTTTTCACAGATGACCTAGTCCCAGCAGAAAGTCTTGACCTCTCACTTTTTCAGCACTTCAGAGGTTAATTTTGTTGAGGGATCAGATTTCTTTCTAGGGGAAGTTTCTGATGATCACCTTCTAGCTAGGCTTTACTTCCCAGTGTCTTTCAGAGCTGCTGAATGGTGAGGGCTCTGTTGGAAAACAACCTTGCTCCAACTTTTTTTCAAGTCTCTTCCTAGATAGTCAAGTTACAAGCTGTTTTATTTAGGGAGGTGTTGGATGGTAGCCTAATGAAGGTATCAACCTGCAAAATAAATCTAAGCCCCTTTTCTGGAATTCTTCATGGGCAACAAGGTGGAGAAGTGCATTGGCCTGGGAATATTGCAAGGTAAGAGATTTTCTGCACTTTTGAAAGCATGGAAGTGTGTTGTGTTACACCTTTGTGTAAGCGGGTTTAGCTTTGTAAATGCTGGCAGCGGTGGAAACACCTTAGATGCTGGAGTAGGTCTGAGAAGTTTTCTCCCTGCACTATCTATTTCATTTGAATTGCTGTATGCTACATGAAATCAATATATTTTTACTAGATTACAAATATTTGAATAAAATAATAGGAAATTCCCTATGTGAGAACTGACAGCCTATTACTGTATTTGGGTTTTTTTCTGGCTTTAATTCAGGATTCTCTGAGGTTTATTGATAATTATTAGCGTCTCATAGGTTGCAATCTAACCGGCTGTCTTTCCACTAGCGTTACAGGCTTTTAGCCTTAGAAAACTATGGGGCTTTGTTATATTTTAGCACTGTAAGTTTGCTTTCTGTGCAAAGGAGTAACCTCTATGGGAATGAGCTCACTCTGCAGGGAAACAAAGGCGTGTGTGAGGCTCTTTCAGGCCAGATCACAGCCCAGAGTGCACTTGCTTTTTAGCACATAATATGCAGTTCTTATTCTCACTCCTGTGCAAATTTCTGTCGGCTTCCTGATTTGTCTGAGCAAGGTTAGAAGCCTTTTTTCCTTTTTACAGTTTCTTTCAAATAAACCTAATTTAAAAGGCTGGCATAAACGAGGATTTATTGGTACTACTTAGGATGTTGCAGTTCTGCTAGGAGAAAAACCTGCTTTCAGAATTGGTAGTAGCTGACATCTTCCACACATCTCCAAAGAATAAAGTATTTCACTTGATTATGCGTCTGTCCTACAAATCACTGGTGTGATAATGACGGTTGTTTTTCAGTGGTTTAGCTTCCTGAGGGACAGTGCTGTGCCCTGTGATCAAGTTAACACCTTTTAATGCCAAGTTCAGCTTTATTTTAAGATACACGTCAGCAGGCTGTAATGCGTTCAGAAAGAAAATGTGTTTTTCTCTAGAGCGTGCAAGCGTAAGCGTTATCTTTGTCTCCGTGTGCTCAGCTGCAGCTGATGCCGCTGTGCGAGAGGAGCAGCTCTCAGTTGTGAACTCTCTGTTTTGCTGCGCGCAGGTTTTTGCCTTGATTGATTTATGTAGAAGCTTTACAGTGTATTCTGAATAACGAAGAGCTTCAAAACGGTGACTGTGAATTGCTTCAAGTCTTCGTGCCTACCACTTACTCATTTTATACCTGCAAGTTTCTTGCTCGGGATTACGCCCTGCAGACCTTACAAGATTTGTGTTAGTGGAGTTACAGCATCAGGAGAGATTAAAACAAGACTGGGAAGCGAGGGAGCCGTATTCTACCTGCCTGCTGCTGGAGGTTTTGGCTCTGTGGGTGTGTTTAGTAGCCACCTTTCCCTGGGTGAGGCTGCCCAGTGGTCCCAGTTGGCTATTTGAGCTGGGGGAGCGGGTGGGCAAGTGGCCCTGGCCAGGGGGCAAGTGACCCTGGCTGGGGTGGGGGGCAAGTGGCCGCAGGGGCAGGTGGGTCCAGCCCTGTGAGTCTTTTGAAGCCCACTCAGCAGCAGGCAGTGGAAGTGCCTGTGGCATAGTTTTGTTTCCATACTACCCTTCATTCCTTTCCTTCCACATTTTAGTTACGTCAGTCCTGTAAGAATTTAGCTAATCTATTCTTTTTCTTGGTGTTTAAGCGTGTTTTTATTGTGTTTCGGAGCCCTTGATGAAGCAGCCTGCCAGGTGCCAGTAACTGCTGGGGAGCTGCTGAGCTCTCACCAGCTCGGCCCAGCGCTGGGGGAGCGTGCCGGTGGGAGATGGGGACCTGGTGAGCTCTCACCAGCTCGGCCCAGCGCTGGGGGAGCGTGCCGGTGGGAGATGGGTGTCAGAAACCACGTCAGTGTTTTCAGTAAGCGCTGCCCCTTCTTTAAGTCGTAACTTACATAGTGCCTTTGTACGAGGAGGTGATGTGATCCCAAAGGTATCTGCTTTTGGGGGAGAAGAAAGTATATAAACTGTTAAGTAAGGCAGGGGAAGGAAACTGGCACAGCCTGGGCTCGCCGGGGCCCAGCACCTTCTCCGCCTGCCCGGAGGAGGGAGGTGTTTGGGCTGGGGCCTGGCCGAGAGGGAGGAGAAGGCATACGGCAGTGGGTGATCCGCACCCGAATCTTTGCCAGGGAACTCCTCTCCACTCCCACACTCCACGGGGAGCCGGGGCTGTCCATCGCAGCATCCCCAGCAGCTTTGGCTTGACCTCTGTGGATTTGTTCGGTCCCTCGCTGTCGCATGCAGGCTGTACGCTTCGCAGGGATTTATTTTCTGGAGAGCACCAGAGGTTTTGTACGTAAACAAGGATTTCTGACTTTGATTAGAAGACTTCTCAGCAGTTCTTACTGTCTTGGAAACAAAGGCATAACAAACAAAGCGTGGTTTTTTTACGTAATAACAACTAAGATTTAGCACTGATCTTATTGTGATATGAAGACACTGATTTTTCTTTCCAGCTTTCACTGGTGCAAATCAGTTGGAGTCACTGGAGTCGCACAGAAAAGATCAGGGATGAGTATCGATCCCATGGCCTTCAAGGCAGGGAGGTGAGGGTGCTACGGCCGCAGGGGTGCTCTGTGCACCCAGGGTAGGGCTGGTCTATAAACTGCTTTATAAACACATTAAGTCTTCAGACAGAACAGTAAATGGGGAACACCAAAAATATATGGTTTATAGGTCATGAGTCCAGGAACAAAGGGGTTGGTAGCTGGTTGGAGCATTTTACACTGAATTTTTCAGAGCTAGCTGGGAGTTCGTGTTCCCCCAGTGCTTGGGTCAAAGGCAGTGCCTTGCTCTGGTTTCTCACCTTCCCCCGAGGCTGCGCAATGCCAGAGGAACCATTGTTGTGAACAACGGCCAAAAAAACCAGTTCCACCAGTCAAGCATTTTGCAACTGAATACAATTGTGTTGGCTGCTGTATTTAGTGACTCTAGACAGTAAACCGCTGAAGGGTCTCTGCGCAAAGTGTGTGCAGATGGAGAAGGTGCCATCGGAATTTCTGCTTTAGAGCAGGAGATGATGAGTTACGGTAGAAAGTCAGATTGCTTTCATGAAGCTTTAGGGGGG
>NW_009222212.1:1180-30225 GCF_000690835.1 Fulmarus glacialis | reverse complement strand
CCCTTCCCCCCACCCCCAACAAGAACAGAATCACATTAAGGGGAGAGACACAAAACCAATTCATCTCATTAAATACCAATACGCAGAGACAGAAGGGTAGGAGTTACAATTTAGACCTCAAATCGTCTTTGGTTAAAACATAATCCAGACAAGTGCAAGTCAGAGCTGGTATTTTATACCCATGGAGTGAGCTGAAAAATTGTTTGTTTTCATTCACTTCCTAGTACTATGGTGTCTAATCAAAGATTACATAATTTCAACAGATTGTATTGGCTTCCGGGAGTAAGCAAAAGAGCAATTTAAATTACTTAAGGGATTCACAAGATGATGTGTGTATATACATATATATCTAACTGCAACAGTAATCTCTCAAGCTCAATAGTGATATAACAGAATACTTCTACCTGTATTATACCTATTTACTCACAAAACAGATAATCTCAGTAAGGATGATTATCCTGTTTGGCAGTTCACATAAAAAAAGCAAGCATGGGAACAAATCACACTGAATTTTTGTACCATTTATGCTGATGCAGGGTAGAGTCTTCCACTTCCTTAGCTTGACCTACCCCATCTAAAAAGAAGAAATCCAAAAAGATATTTTATACTTATCTATATTATAGAAACCAGATACTTCCAGAATATGCCAGTACCATCATAAAAATAACCTGCTAGCAATCAAATTACTACTGCAAGACTATGTTTGGCATTTATATTGGGTATTTCCTATTTGGAAAGATTTCATGAAGTTAATAATTCAACTGAAGACTTTAACTAAAAAGAGTTGGTATAAAAAAAAATTAAAACCACCAAAAATGCTGTTTTCCAGGTCAGGTAAAGGTTTTTCCAGTTTCAATACATTATTTGAAACCTGAAACATGTCATTTTAGGTAACTGACTATGAGTTTCAGGGATGAAAACAACTAATATTGATGTTACCATCACAACTTGAAGCATGGCATTACAGTCAATCTACTATACCAGGGAAAAAAGCCTTCTATGATAAGCACTCCAGGATCTTATCTGACTTTTGTCTGCTGCAACTTTTTAATCACTCAGCTTTTATTACTCCAAACTCAAGTGCCAACTGCTGCCAGATCATCCTCTGTCCCCCTTCTATGAGTGACAAAGCCACGTGTTTTTAAGCCTCTATTGACTGAATACCACATCCTTGAGCATTAGATTAAAAAGGAAGAAAAAAAAAGCAGCCATTTTCTACCATCCTGAATCTCAGAAAAAAAAAAAAAAGCCTCCCAGAGAACAATGCTGTCATTTGCCTCATCTTTCAGCAGATTTCAACTTCCTTAAATCCTAAGGCCTTTGACAGCAAAATGCTTGTCCTCTCTACAGGAGAGATTTCCTGCTCACACATTGTATTCAGAGCTAAACAATTCTGAGTGTCTCAAGGACAGAATATTTCCCAAACAGTAATACAGACATAATAATATCTCTTACTCTCACAGCATCTCCAGGCTGCTAACGAAAGTATTTGTGGCTTATTGTAAATATTAGCTATATGGTTGCTATTCTGTATACTCAGAGAAGTCTGCATGTGGTAAAATGACTTCTAGGTTGACATCTAATTGAAGTTTTAAAATTTTTGGAAATTATGAAAAAGGTTTACCACATGGATGATTCCCAAAAGTCATGTTAGAAGAATTACAGGTTTCAGTAGAATTTTCTTGTATTGACATATTCTGTGGATCGGATGCATTCTCCGGACCAGCTGTATCTTCCTTTTTGCTTCTGAACGGAGAAAAAGGCATTTTTAAAAGAAATGGTTCAAATATGCTTAATATTTAAAGGATTCCTAATCATAGTTGGAAATCCTTTTGAAGTTAAGTTTTTCATTCTAATGTATAAAAAAATACACTAAAATGCACTTCTAGCAAACCATAAATTTCACTATAGGGTCACTGAACTTAGTAACTCAATAAGAAGCATTTATGCAGAAATCCAAGTTAGGAGAACATTTAAAATTCTGATGGTACCAGCATTTCCTCTTATAAAAAGAAGATTATAAAAAGCTATTGCCTTATTGTGTGTGACAGACCTAGATAAGAAAATTATTCCCTTTCATAAAGAATTCAGTAGGTTTGTGGGCTTTTTGGTCATATTTCACTCTGACTTGGAAAAAGTAAAAATTTCAGAATACTCAAAGTTCTTCACTTATTAGTAAGAGAGCCTTGGCTTTCCAGCTGTACAGTTAGGGGCTCACTAGCTGGACTCAAGATTCAGGAAACATCACAACAGAGTCAATCTACTTGAGAGCTTAGAGATAGGCACCACGACCCTCTGTTCTGCAACAGCCTAGGAAGTCTCCGTCAAAACATTATTGAGAAGAACACAGCACTGCATAATTTTTGAAACACTGAGTCATCTGTCCAAATAAAAAACACTTTCTTCCATTACCTCCAAACACCTAGTGGCATAAAAGGACTGAATCGAGTCTAGTAAGCCATCATATAATGCTTCACACTGCATAAGTAAACACTAACTTTTAAATTAATCCATATTGAAGATTTAGTATTAAATACCTATGCAGCCATCTTTATTCAGAACTGACACAGCTTACCTTAATTACTTTGAAGGTAAACTAGTAAGATTAAACCTTTAAAAAATGTGTATCATCTTTTCCAAATAATTCCAACTAAACAATTCTTTGAGGCTAGGTAAAATACAGCACAGCAAGTTCAATTTAACAGTATTTTTTAGAAACGATTTCTGAGTTATGGACTTAAAGGAATCAAACACTTTTTTAAAAGTCAAGTCTCCTATGATTTACTGAATAGCTTTGGAAAGCCGAAGTCTAAGAGAATCTAATCTTACCTTAAAGCAACCAAGGTTCTACAAAAACGTTTAATTATTCACGCGCCACACAGAAACCCTAAAACCAGCCACCAAGCAAGATAGTGACTCACAAGCTGAAGAAGGACTTGAAAGGTAGGGGGCTGAAAACTGGGCAAATAAGAGTATGAAGTTAGACAAAAGCTTTGTATACGAAGTCTGCAATGAAGCACCCGAAATCAACACAACCAACATGTAACTGCATATTCTGCAACAAGGAACAACTCCTGCAAAGAACCCCACTTTTCAGCCTATGCATAGTACCTCTCCAACTGTGGAAACACTTGCAACGAAGGACAGCCTGTGTTTCTCGAACACCATTAATCCAGAATGACTGGAGTACTTGCCAAGTCTTCATGGGAAGATATCCAAAGATCACGTAAAGAGACTGAAACACCTAGTGCTTTGATTGGGCATTTATTGAACAGTCAACAAGGTAGTAAAAAAGATAGATGCCTATGCATTAGAGGTGGGCCATGACCTCCTCCATTATCATCAAAAAGGGTGTGGAGAGAAGGCCCAGAGACAGAGTGACTTTATTCATAACTGATGGATTATCCGAAAGCAAGGATACTGCTTATATGGTATAGACCAAGTCATCCTGGAGATAAAGATTTGAGCCTTTTTCTTTCCAGGACAAAAATGTTTCTTAAGGCAATTAAGATTGAACTTGATCTTGCTGACAAGTGCTGTTTACAACATACAAAATTCTAGCTATGCCAAGCTTGCCTGAAAGGCTGTACAGCCTATATACACTAAGGTCCACTGGTTTAGAAGACTGTTAATATCTGTGGGAGGAGTAGAACACCACTTGCATTCTGCTCACAGAGGTAGTAAGATCCTTGCACTGCACTTGACAAACCACGAGCATTTAATTAACTAAAGAATCTTGCTGGCTTTTGAACTTAAAGAAGGAGATTGATGAACAATCACAAGAAGACTAGCACTCTATAGCAAGGACATATAATTGAAGTGAATGGCTGAGGCAAAAGAACAGAAAACTTACCCGCTATACTGAGTGCTGCTTGATGCACTAATGGGAGGTGGTTTGGGCTGCTGCTGTCAGGCAAGAGTAGGCAATTCGCCAAGTACTTCAGAGAAAAATGACTGTTTTCAAAATAGCATGGAAAGTAGCCTTTATCTTTGTGTTATTTTCTAAAAATCTTTCACTGGGCAGAAGCATTCTCTGATGCAATTATCATGACCAGAGAAAAGTAGGATGATGTAAGTATTATGGGTACCTGTTAAGTAATGAGCCATACTCATAGCCATGAAGGACAATAGGTAAGAGACTACCACATTGCACACACAAATCCTAAACAAAAAACAGATTAATACAGAATGCTTGACGAACTAGCACAGATTAAAGGGAGGCAAACTGATCTGCCACATACTAAGAAGTATAAATTTCTTTTATAAAATTTAAATCTGCAATGAAGCATCTGAAATCTGCATAACCAGCATGTAACTCTGCATATTGCACAACAGGGAGAAGATACTCCTGCAAAAAACACAAATGAAGTTACTCAGTCAACTTCACCTTACAGGAGCTCTTTGACTCTCCTTTATTTAACTAGTACCTTACTAAAAAAGACTGCAGTCAGTTCTGAATGTTTCAACAGTAGTATCAGGCTTAGTTAATCTGCAAAAAGTAATCCAAGCAGCTGCATTACAGATATTTGAGATGGAACTGTTGCACACAGCACCACGATAAAGTCGTCTGGTTTCTGGCATTACATGCTTTGGTGACCATTAGGAGGTTACCAACCTTCCTGTTCAGTAACAGCATGAAACAAGAAATACATTCAAAAAGGCTGTGCTCGAGGTAGCAGAAACCTCACAGCCCGAGAGTCCTCTGTGACGAATAAAACCAGAAGAAAAGCCTTCCAGGCATCAACAGTGCAAATGCTGTTCTCAAATACTGATTTTTAAGGTTATACAAAATATGGGAAAAACAAATCCTTTGGTTAAGATTAAACTCTGATACAGATCTAGGTAGAAATGCAGGAACCTCAATCTAAGATGGAAATGGACTTTGGAGGGGGTTAGGCTTCCTCATCTTGTTGACTGGCTAAGTCAGAGAAACAACAGCCTTAATTAACTTGCCCAACCCTGAGATAACACATGCAGTGCCCATGTTGGTATTTCAGGGACTTTTTTGTTTATGAAGCAATATTTGCTCCCTGAAAGAAAATATTTAAGATTTCTCTCTTCCTTGTAAATATTAAAAAAAACTTGGTTGGTCAGACGAAAGCATTTAAATTATCTTTTCAATGATGGCTCTCCCAACTGAAGAATAAGTGGCTAAACAAACTCCTGAACAAGGTGCCACACAGAGGCCAGAACAAAAAAGGTACAGATGTCTTGCTCATAAGCATTTTAAATCAAGGGTCCTAGAATCCGGCACAGACCGCAGCGAGATGTGCCCTTCCACCATACACAGTTGTAGGCGTTTACCACCACTCAGTTTATCAAAGTTTACCACCCCTCAATTGTAAAAGTTTACAAGGCAAGGAAAAAACACCATACAGTGCTGTTACTGCAAAACCCATCACGTAGCCATACGCATTAAATGTATGGCCCTAATCCTTCTAAAGTAAACTGTCTAAATTTTCCAGCTTGAACTCTGCAGTTGTACAAACACCAACAATATGCTCTACTGTACTGACTGATACTATTTACTGACTGGTAAGCATTCAAAAAAGCCACTGACCATAATAAAAGAAATTTTATTCAATTCAAATTCAAACAGAATTTGAATTCAGGACTCCATATTTTTAACATAAACTTGACTATCTGCATCAAATACTAGTTTAACATTTTCTAGAATTGATATTTTTCTTTCCATGATGTTTATGTGGCTAAAGAATAGTTAAAAGGAAAGCAGACATATCACAAACACTACTGTCTCTGTGTTTAAATGAAAATCATATTCAGTAATATTAATCATGAAAACATCCAGTTAAAATCAAATAATGGAATTTTTTCCTAGTAAAGTATATGCTGAAAAAAATTTGTAAACACTTACAAAGCCTCCAAGTTCTTTGCATGATTTAATACCTTCATGTGTCTGCACAACTTCTGAAGTTGTGTTACATGTTCTGGATTGTCAGTTCCCAGACCCGTAGACAGAATCTCAGATCGAACGTTGTATTCATTGACAGACATCTTCAAATCTGAAAGCCTGGTAACCTGGACCTTGAATTACAAAACATACTAAATGGAAACCATAGTTCATAAATGGTCTCTCCTCAATTCTAGGCTGTTCTTTAGGTAAAAATCCAAACATATCCCCATTTATTTATACCTGTAAGCAACTTGTTTTCTCTGATTTTCAAACGAGAACCTACCCATGTTTAATTGTTTTCAGAGCATCACCATCTTTTTCATTGTGATTATGGCTCAAGTAACTAGTAGCTAGTCCCATCCAACAGAACCAAGATGGTAATAAAGTAAATAATCCCAGCCTTGATTACACAAATTACAGCCAAAATACACACCACAGTTAGAATAACTTCTAGACCCAAACAACAATAAAACTGCTAGGGGGAGCATAGTAAGAAAAACCCTAAACGAAAACAAAAGCATAGAAATTGGAGAAAGGTTGGTACATGCCATATGGGAAAGGAAGCTACTAAGGGAGAACTACTTCCAGATCATTTTCTCTTTCCACTTTGTTTTTCAGCTGACTGAATGGCTGGATAGAAAACATAGCATGATACATTCCAAAGCACAGGAGTAACTTACTGTACTCTTTGGCAGGACCAAGCAGCCTCAAGAGGCACATCACGATCCTGAGATATAGGGAAGCCCTTCTGATGAACTTGTCCAGACCATAAAAAAAGAAAAAATTCCCTCAAGTTGTGAGCTACCTTTGATAACGATTCTTCACAGAACTCCTTGCTCATAAAATGAGGTTATTTCTTAACAGACATCAAAAATGCAACTAGCTTGTTCATGCCATTAGTAAAGGCTTAAAAGCCACCTGATTCTTTTGTCCTTTGATGTAACTGTCAGAATAGATTCCCGCCTTTCAAAAAAAATGCCTTTCAAATAAAACACAGCCCTAAGGCAATCTCCTATCTGCAAAGTTTTGGGAGAATAGGAGAATACTCAGAGGAAACATCATCACATGGATGACATGCTCTCTAACTTTTCCCTAGCTATCACCTTCCAGTCAGCTCTACCAACAGGAATACTTGGTCCGGGCCAGTACTGCCTTTCTTATGGGCCAGGGAACTGACAGAAGAACAATACAAACATGGCACTGACCATAAAATTTTAATTTTAGGAAAACCTAACAAGTCAACTCTGAGAGAACCAGTAAATTAAAGCACTTGCATCATGTCTGAGATTATGGCAATGAGAAGATATTAAAAAACAAAACCAAAAACTAAAACCCAACAACTTAGTATCTGAAAGGTCAGACACCCTTTATATCCAACTGATGGTGACACGTCCTCTTTTGAATGCTGACAGAAAGAAATTCAGTTTATGAAGAAAAACTCGCAACACTATGCATTAACACTCTGCAAGACCAAGAAGTCTTCTAGATGTCTAGTGTAAGTAAACTTATAAAAAAATTCAAGAACAAGAGCACCCTACTCTGATCAAGAAAACTAAGGAAAAGCACCTAAAAGTGTTTTTTAATTTGCAGAAAAACTCAGAATAAAATTAACTCTAAACTAGTGCAAGATCTATAAAAGACAGCAAAGACTTAGAAATACAAACAGAATAAATTAGGTCTAGTATAAGAGGTCTTAGATACCAGCAAACAGTCTTGGAGGATCAAAGTTTCATTCTTTCAGAGGAATGTGTGATGAACTACAGAACTGATTTTACAAGACAAAACCCTAAAAACCAGTACTTCCAAAATATACTTTTAAAATGAACGTTGTGGAATAGTCTGGATGACATTTATAATTAATTTGGTGCTTTGTTACTGGTGCACATTCAGCTCTCCAGATTTAAAGTTCAAGTTTTACTCAGTCATGCATTCGATCTATATACAAGCATACATATTTATTACAAAATGGCTGAGGTTGGAAGGGACTTCTGGAGGTCATCTTGTCCAACCCCCTTGCTCAAGCAGGGTCACCTAGAGTCAGCTGCCCAGGACCATGTCCTGATTGCTTCTGAGTATCTCCAAGGATGGAGACTCTACAACCTCTGAGCAACCTGTTCCAGTGCTTAGACACCATCACAGTAAATTAACCAACAGTATTATGTGAATACCACTTAGAATAAAATTAAAATAGGAACGGACAGAAGGAAAGAGAAGAATGGGTGCTCTTATTATGAAGGAGTTTAGATAAAAATATTTTGTAATGCTACAATTCTACACCTACCATTGGGTCAACCCAAGCTGTATTTCCCAAGGTATATACTATTTTTGCTTCATGTAGTTTTCCTTTAATTTTGTGATGAATATAATGAGTTACCTAGGAAAAACAAATTTTCACTGCACTTGAGATGTAAACCAACGTAACTTCACAGTTATTTTAATTATAATGAAACAATCTTCTGAGCTTAACAATGAAAAGGATATTCAATAAATAAAACCAGTTTTGAGTAAACTAGTGAAATATTCCAACTTTACCGTAGGTTAAAACAGTATTAGCCTTTAAGAAAGGAGCTTCCTTAATGGAAGAATACTCAAACACAGGTCAATTTACAGAGGCTGCCCTTCCCCTGTTACTCCCCACAGATTCAAAAGCAGCAATAACTTTTTCTAGAAGAAGCCATTTAAATTATAGAGAAGAAAATCCCATAAATTTCACTTTATTATTTTGTAGGAAAACAAACAAGAAAGCTGACTTCTTAAGACTCTGGCCCAATAGCAGATTTTTATTGGTAATACTAATAAGCAATTAAATTTAGTAACTGAATTTGCAGTTCGTAACTATTTTCTTGTAGAAAATAACAGAGAGAGAAATTAAAGAACTTAAAGGAAATCCATGAAAAACCTGATAGATATTACCTTTGGGTTCCATTCAATTTCATTATCAATGGGTTTCACTCTACAAACTACAAATTCCACAGCCTGAGGTGGCAGACACTGAAACCTTGCAGGTAAGTGAAGCAGCTGATAGCTCTTAACTTGACTTGTTCTGCCTTCATCTATATATTTAATTTTGACGTTAAGGAACAATTTTTCCTCCTCTTTTGGGGAAATCTCTATCACCTGAACCCTTCATACAGTAGGAGAGGAAACACAGAATTATTATTCATATAAGCAGTTGTAAAAAAATTTTTAATCTACTCTTGTTTAAAAAAAAATGGTATTTTCATAGCAAATTACCTAACTGTATGTGTGTGTGTGGGTAGTCATTCTGTTTTCCTTTCGGTAACTTAAGAGTTATGTGATAGCTTTTTAAAGAATTATTTGAATAGCAGTGATTTTTTGCTGGTTTTGGAGGTGGGTTGACTTTTTTTAACTAAACAGTAAAAGTTTTAAATTACTTTGTAGAAAAAAAGTGCACATGAATAGTTTAAAAACACATTTTTACCTGTGAAAAAGTGTTTTCTCACATAATCCATAAAATGCTAGCTTCTCCACGTTTTTAACAGAAATTTTATTACTAGGTTCCTTAAAATACTCATTAATTTCTTCAGCAAGAATTGTATATTGGTCCTTTTGTTTATCTACTATTCGACCGAAGTAGTTTGTTGCGTTTACAATGTGGAGAGGCAGTATCTGAAAGTGTAAAATACATTAGAAAAAAGGAGGACTGGATGATTTCTTAAATTAATGCAATGTAAGTTTTCATATTCAAGATCACCTACCTCTTTCCAGCCCAAAGAGGTGGCAGAGATGCTGCTCCATACACACATTTCAGAAAATTATGAGTTATTATTATATTATTCATAATCTTATGAATAATAATAATTGCCCATAGTCCAGTCAACAGTGTACAGAAATTTACAGAGCAAGAACTGTTAGGTCTCAGTTGGTGGTATTTCACTTAAATCAACAGCAGTGAACTATACTGTTACCTGCCAAGCTACTAACCCCTAAGGCATTCCACACCATTGAAACTTAATTCTAAGTGTTCTCCAACCTTACAGTGGGTTTTAGAACTGACCGGGGAAGCATGAGGCCTTCACTCTTTTTGCACTAAAATTACTTAAATGAAAAGCTATGACTATACTATCAACACCAGTGCACAAAATGCTGGGTGCATTCTGTCCAAAGGGTCATGCCAGGCAGAAGTACTGAGATACCGCTGGGTGTAAGAGGCCAGATAGGATAGTAAGAGGACCAGGAGAGGTAATTTCCACTTAATAAAAATCCCAGAAATGCACAATGCAACTTGAGGTTCTTAAAGGAAGGAAACATTACACTGGGTTCCAAACAAAAAAGAAAGTGAATACTTATCAAAGTGATAACTGATCTGTAAGACAGGCACCCAGGCTCAGCAGTCAGGAGAAGGAGAAGTAGATGAGGAAATGGAAGAGGCCACAACTGCTGTCTTGAGTGCACCACAGGTAAGTGCAAGTTTCTAATAGGAGCGTCATGAAATCTGACCACTAAACACAAATCCATCCGACGCTAAAACCAGATACATGTAGGATGTCAAATGGTCTGAACTCACACCTACCAACCAAGGTTATTTATTAGGCAGAAATGGAGTGACACGAAAGAATCCACCCAGTTCTCCTTATCTTCTATTCTCACAATCTATGACTTTTGGGAATGGATAACACTCACTAACTGCACGACCTGAAGCCACCTGAGTTCTGGAAAAGACAGGACAGGAAGAAGGTGAAAGCAGCTCATCCAAACAGAAGGCATTCAGCACTTCTTAGATCCAAGTGCTAACTTCAGAAGGAAGCACCATTGTCTACACACTTGCCCTCAGCAATCATTGTCCAACAAGGAGACGATGTACTGTACTGCTGTATGGGAAGGCACTCCAGTATAGAAGGGACTGAAAAGCCAGGTGAAGGGAGCTGAAGATACAAACTGTTACTAGGATGTGAAGAACCACCATAGTGAAGTGAACCCAGTAAGCATGAAGGTTTCATGACTGTGAAACTATTAAAAAACAGAAAGTCCAATTAGAACAGCACTCTCTATCAAAACAGTTTTCAAAAAGCATTTACATCTTAGTAGGAAATAACTGTTACATCTAGAAGATAAGGGTGAGCTCTATCCCATTTTCTGTGAATACTGCAAATGAAAATACTAGTTTAAAATGACAAGGCCAGAATATGCTCATTTTTCAGCAAGTTTGCATGAACGTGTCAGCTAAGAAAAAAATCCTCACTTCCGACAAAACATGCACCATCTTCCACTTCAACTTCTCTTCACTCCAAAAGATTAATTTGTGTTTCCTCTACAATAGATATAATTGAAGTTTATAGGAACTTTAACCTTTGTTAATTTCGGTATATGGTTTCAATTTAAGAGGGAAGGAATAAACAGAACATAAGCCCTCTTCCCATAGAATGGGAATCTTCAATGCAGAAGAAAATCTGATGTAAACTCAGAATCACCTGCAAAACAATTTCAATTCAAGCTAAGGATTAAGGGAAAATCTGGCACATTTATTCATGCAAGGGAGAGAAGAAAAAGCTAAAAAATAACAAATATCCAAGAGGTACAGTATACATGCTACAGTAATATTAATGTAATACGAAAATATAAGTAACATGCTAAGTAGCTATTAAGACCCCTCTTCTTGGTACCCAAAACCAAGGTAAATAATAACAACTTACTGTCACACATCCAGGCGTTCGTATAATTTTATCTAGTACATTCTGGGGCACGTCTATTTGTAAATTAATTTGATGACGATCTGGACACACTGTTCTGTTCCTATGTAATTAAGAAAACGGTTTTAGAAAAAAGACCTTTGTTTTCAGTTGTAAACTATTTTGATGTGACTTACAACAGCTTTAAACACTAAAATTTCATCAGCCCTCAATATTCAATTTGTCTCAAAGAGCATCAATGACTCTGGGGGTTAGACAGAAATGACCAAAAAGCTCTTGGTGGAAGAGTTTGTACAACAAAACAAAAAACACCAGAAAACTTGTTTCAGAGTAAACCAAACACTAACATTGAATTTTTTGTTACTTGCAACAACAGTGATCTACACTAGAAGTCATACTTGAGAACACTTTAGCTTCCTCCTTCAGGTACTACTTACAATCCAGTTACACGCAGCTCAGAAGTCATCATCTACTTACCCACTCTGGAGGGACAGGAAACGACAGGGGAGAGAGTAAAGCACAGCATAAACCTTGTGCAATTATGGTTAGAATACTAATCAAAACAATGGCTTAAAGTTCCCTAAAGTACATCTAGGCAGGAGTTGTAGTTATGCTACTATGTCAGACTAGGTATGATTGGTCTCCATGAAAATGTTAATATTTTTTTCATAAAAGTACCTAAGAAGAGTGAAACAGATGCAACACTGAACAGGGTGGGGGGGGGGAATCACGAGCAAAACCTGATTTGAATAAAAGTATCCAACAGGAAAATTCATCAAGGAAGCAGAAGCAGTCATCATTCAGGACACTGAATGCCTTCCTGCATCAGTATGGGTGTCAAGAAAACTTGGTATTTCCTTACTTGCAAATCCCAAATGTTTTAAGATAGGCACACAGTGGCCTTGAAAATTTCTTATCTTCTTCAGCTTCTAGCGTCTTGGAAGTAAAATCATGCAGTTCTGGTGGAATTTCAGCTTCTGCGTGCTGCAAATAGCGCAGGATCCCAAGTGCATGACATGCACTGTTTTCTGTTAGCAGAATAACTGACCTTGCCTTTGTATATTCCTTATCTACAGAAGAACCCTAAAAAAAAAAATTTTTTTTTTTTTAAAAGCTTTTATGTATCCACCACTTAATAATCAAACATAGTATTAACCTGCTAAAGATTTACTCAAACCTTTATCACATTACAGAAGTTGTCAGACATGCTGTGTAGACGCTGTCCAAAGATTCTTGGAGAAGGAAAACTGAAATGTATCACGCAAGTTGCATCTGTAATTCCCAAAGACTGCATACAGTCATCTGTTAAAACTAAGCACATGTTTTATACACACATATAAGATAACTCTAATACTTCAGGCATGTGAAGTATTACATCGTATTAGCAATGCCTGTTTCCTTCTCCCCATCCACTGACTTAAGAATGAAGAAAAAGGTCTTTTCCCAATACACTTACATAAGGCATTATATTTCAAGTCAATATACTTCCTAAGAATACGGCAGAAACAGCATTTCATGTTAGTCTCTAATAATCTAGTGTAACTCTGTATCTCATATCAGTATTACAGAATAAACAGAATTGCCCACAGCCAAGTACTTTACAAGACTAAGATAGAAAACACTTGAAGTAATGCAGGAACGCTAACTCCTTTGTATGAACCTACAAAGCAGATGTAATTACATCAATCTTCTTACTTTTGACATAGAAAATGGAAAAAATTAAGTTTGAAACTGGGTAGGAGTCTGCAAACAACTTGAAAAATAAAATTCTACCAGAACATATGGGAAATTATTACAGTAAGTCTTCAGAGTTTCTAAATTATTTCAAACTGAAAATATCCTCTGTAGTAGGAGACAATTGTGAAATCATGGAAATTCTCTGAAAGTACTAGTAGTTCTTTTAACTAATGCATAAAGAAACCCAAAACCCAAACTCCTTTATGTTCCCTCTAATAAGTAAGGTTTTCCCTTGCAGAAGTTAACTCTGGGATCCATGAACACCCCACCACCACAAAAAAAAAAAAAGCAAAAAGACTAGCTGTAGCACTAATAAGTAAAGGGTTAACTAGAAAGAATTCACAGGGAACTGACCCTGTGAAGTGATGAGATAACCTAGTATAAATATTTAGTGTAGAACATGAGTCACCATGAAGATATAATCACAACTAGACAAAAAGAAAATACTCACCTAACACAACAGGCGTGCCAGAACTATACTTTTTTGTCCACTGCTCTAAGATATATTTGAAATTAAACTCGCTCTCTTTATGTATTTGCAAGGAAAATATTGAATTGCTCTTCAATGCCTGGATGACAAAGTGAAAAGTTATATATTCTTCCAATACAGCAATAACTGCTCTAATAAACTCTAATAAATAGTATATCTTACTAGTATCTAGCATACCTAGCTACTGGAAAGAGAGCCAAGGAAAAGAGTTAATGAAAAAAAAAAAGAAAATTGAGAGTATGGATATTAAGCTTATTAATTTCCTGTTAAAAAAAACTAATAAAGCTCAGGTTCCAATGGATTAATACATAAAACAGATGTTTAAGAAAGTACAAATTCCATTTGAAGCTTTTCCCACCATTAAGGTGTCCTCTCTATTCTAAGTCGATTCTATTATCTAACAACATGCAGGCTCAAGTTTCAGTCTCTCAGAAAAGGCCCTAAAACCCCCTCACTGATCTACCCATACTTAACTTGCATGAATGCAGTATTCTCAAAAGGCTTTATGTATTTGTCAAGTTCAAGGTTCACGTATTAATCACTACAAAAACCTTGGTTATTTGGTAAACTGGCATGTCCAATGAACTAGGTTAACACTTAAAATATTTTTGTAGACACTTAAGACATTTGAAGTTGGTGTACACAAGGATTGCTACAAACAGCTTCAATACTTCTTTAGCATCAATAAACACTCTTCTTTTAAGTGGTGGTGGGGTTGGTTTTGATATGCTTGAAGAAATTAACTCTCAAATATTCAAGGAAAATGTGTTAGAAAGTCACGAGACAAAACCAGATTTGCTTCCATTAACAATCATCAAAGATTAAACATTCCAGATACACTAACATTTACGTAAGAAGAATCCTTTAAATACCACAGGATCTATTCTGGCTTCTGGAAGGGAATACATTCCCATGTTTCAGGACTGACGTATCTCTTCCTATGAACAATCCAGCCACACATCCTTTTGTTATCCCATCCTTGAAGCTATCACTAAAGGTTTTAATTCTGATATCCTCATAGCTTGTCTCCTTTAGCAATGTCATCCCCATCATCCGCATCACCCTATCCAGGCTTAACAGAACTGTTCCCCATCTCTTACTTCCAAGTCAAATCAGATTGCACTCCTCTTACTTCGCGCTGTTGGAGGACCAGCAAAGAGACAACAAAAGTACAGATGACATTTTTCTATTGCTATGTCGTTATATATATTCATTGCTATAATATCTGAAGAAAGAACTACTGCAGGGAAACTCCTTAGTCTCCACCTCTGAAATGCTGAGTATACAATCCCACAAAAAAGGTGGAAAACTGGAGCGTGTTCTATTGCAGATAATTTTGAAGCAGTTTTATGCCAGTTTTAAAGAAAATACGTATTAAACATGTTCACTTCCCCCCCATGCCTTATGACTTGAAGCTTAATTAAATTCTGGTAGACTTTCACAGGATGACAGAAAATGTTTCTTTCAAATCAGAAACAGCCTTCTACAATTTCAACTACTCCAGAGTAGAAAGCAACAGAATAGAACTTCTTAACACGGTGGCTTAAGTTTTCTCCCCCTGTATCACTCCTGGAAACAGTAAAAAAAAAAAAAATTAAAAAAATTGACAGAACTTTTACTGGAAAAAAGCCGGTTTGATTCAACTCAAAGTTCCAACCTGACAGACAGAACATAGTTAAGAATTCAGTAATGAATGCATTCTATGCCAGACATTCCGTCAGTTAGGCTTTCTTCTAGTTGGCAGAAAAGTGGGGCTGGGGCTATTTTTAGCAAAAGTAATTAACTTCCAAATTCACACTCCTCCTTCATTCTCAGAAGCCAAGATATTTTAGTTTGTCATACCCTAACAATTAAAAAAAGCACTTATCTATGTAAATTTAAATACCTTCTTACCTTATGAACCATTTCTGCTTCATTTACTGAATTAGTGAATACCAGCACCTTCTGAAGATGATTGTGGGTAAAATCCAGTACTTTGAGTAACACAGCAGTTCTCTCGCTGTTTGTGCAAGGTCGCACGACCTAGAAGTAGATACAAAGCAGAGGGCTGATAATTTATGTAATCTATACATATTTTACCATTTAATTCTTCCTTTTAATAAGCAGTAAACATTGTTATATAATACCAAAGAGAATCCAGTAAATGGTAGCTCCGGTAAGTGGTAGGTCTTCTGTTAAACTTGCAGAAGATAGAACTCTCACAAAAGGTACGCATTTAGGACAGCTTCCAGAAGCATAATTAAAATCCAACACATAATCAAAATCCCACATTAAGATTTTTCATTCATTTACTTTTAGGTGATTTATCAATCTTTAAGTTTGGCATTTTCAAGTACCACTAAAAAAGCTTCACACTCCAAAAAGCATACTGCACCACCTGAAATACTCTTAATAACTAAAGCATCAAAACATTTTCAGTCCTGCCAAACCATTAATTAGACTTCTCACAAAAAGTGGTTTTTTTTTCAGTTTCATGTCATGTTCAGAATGTCTAGTCTTAGAGATTTCCCAACATTCTCAATCCCCGAATTATTACATTTTGAGACATAGCAGAATTCAGATCATACTTACAACATTTTGTATTATTTTTAAGGGCTACACCACATTGACTGGAAATTAAAGGAGTAACTTTCTGGAAATTTTAGGTCAAATTAAGTTCTGTATTGTGTGGTGTACAGCAGTAGAACAAGTATTTTACTAGTTCTGTCTTGGGATAACTTACCCTGTAGTTCTGCTACTCGCAATTAACAATTGCAAAAACACCCTGATAAAATTCTGGTCACAAACTTACCATTTGCAAATACTTCACATAAAATTCAGATTCATTTGCACTAACAATGAAATACTCGAGGGAATATCTTCACCTCAGTCCTACAAAGCAAGGTGAAAGACCTTCAGCTCGTTCAGTGATTAACTTGCACAGGTCTTCTAAGAGTCGCCTCAGTTCATACATGGGAGGTACACCTGAACAGTCTGAGTTAGGATTGTAGCACTACCCACTTAAACAATCAGCAGCCACATATACTGACCTTGATCAGTACAAACAGAAAAATATCTTAGTAAAGAAATAGCGACATCATCCCCAAATTTTTACCTGTTGCACATTTCCATAGATGGAAGCTTCTTCCATGGTTGTTATCACAATGTAAGGATCATTCATGAACTCCTTTATCAAGTGTGCTATATGTTTATTCCAATGAGTTCCTACAGCAATAATCTGATGTGGTGAATATTCCCACTCTTCAGTAATATTGGCTTTCTTGTAACAATCTAATATAGCAAAAACCTATGAAGAAAAAAAAAAAGACGTTTTTTCTATCCTCTTATCCTATTCCAATGAGTATGTAACAGCAGTGAAAAGTACACTGTTTCAGCACACTGGTTTTTCCAGTCACAAAAACACCACCACAGCAAAACATAAATTTCACATCCCAAAACAAAGTGTTTGGTTTGTGCACTTTTACCCTATTATTTGAAAAACTTCTGAAGCAAGAAGAAAGTGACAGGACAGCATGAAGGAACAGCATATGCACGCGCACAGGACCGTAACGCAGGATTCTGCCCAGAGAAGATGGAAATCTCAGGAAAATGATCTGTTCAAATTTGAAAAATACTAAGCCTGGGCAAAAGTAGATAGAGAGGTCAGAAGCAGTCAGCAAAAACTAGGAGGCAAGTAGAAGATAAGCTTAACCTGCCAATACAGTAATTTGCCAAAAAAAAAAAAAAAAAAAAAAAAAAAAGGGTGTGCCATAAAATCATTCATAAAAAATAAAAAACACTAAGACAGAATAAATATATTCCTCATGACATCACCTTACATAAGTGACAAGCAGTCCAGCTGCCGAACAACATCAGGATTTCTTGCAAAGCACAACATACTAAGAAGTATTTTAGGGGTCTGGCACAATTCTAAGAGATCTCTCTCAACCTGACACTAAACTTAACCATAGCAGCAGTATTTTTAAAAATAAAACATTTCTGCAATATAATGCTTTATAAGAGCTATAATAGTCCAACCATTATCAAATGATCACTTCCATCTGAAACAACATCTCTTCTTTTTTCTATTCAAGACTAATGCTTTTGAGAAGCTTAGAAGATCCTACAAAAATGGCAGATACATGCACAGTATTTTACAAACTACCTTTCCCACAATCTTCAAATGGTATACCTGCACTCTGCCTCATGAAGTACAGGAACAAAAGAGAAGGAACAGCCTGAACAGAAAAAAGGAATGTCCCACTGGATAAGTATCCTACTAGATAAGTACGACATTTCATCTAATTTACGACTTGAGATTTGCTGCTACAAAGGCACATTTAACAGCTTCACGTATAGTAGCAAATTGGGCAATCTCTCTCCATTAAGAAGTTTCTCTGGCTTTTCATGGTTAGAAACACAGCCCTTTAGCCTTATCACCAAATTTTAAACAGGTAACATTAATAAGTTAATGATTTAAAAAAAAAATAATCTATGACATTGAAAAGGTGTGTAAACTGGTTTTTGCATACTGATGATGTAATATGCTGTAATACTACCACAAAGCATCTGTCCTTTGAAGCATCAAAGCAGCAATAAAAAAAAAAAAACGAGAATTTTCTCAAACTTGAATTATAAGTCATCATTTTAGAACTGATGCAATACATTCATCCTTGTCAACATGGAAGTTAATGCTGTTCCTCTTCCAAGATTCTCGGAGTTAGGATCAGCTTCTCCTTTTGCCTGCACTATCATTAAGGCCCAAGGAAAGTTTGTACGATTGCTTCCAAGAATATTTGATCATTCGCTTCTGCCTTTCATTCTGCAGAGACTGAGGAGCTTACCAATAAAGATGATTCTTGGACTGAAGCTGTTCGAACAGCACTGACAAGAGGGAAAAGGAACTTCCCTACAGACAGATGATGCAAGTCTTTGAAGTAGATTAAAGACCCCTACACTGAAACTACTGCTACCAAGTTGAAAAAAAATGCAAGTCCTTGGGAAACCATCCACAGCAAAGGAAGACAGCATAATGGAGCAGTAGCATAGAACAGAACAAGACCATTTACCTGTTCGGTAGCATCAGAGAACAGTACCTCAAACTCATCAAGAACAAGATGGCAAAGTCTACAAAATAATAAACTCTGATGTTCAAACAGTCTCAGAAGGCTATAGGGTGTAGTCACGATTACTTGACCTACAAATAGGAAGAACAGACTGTTAACATTAACTTACAACTTGAAAGAATATTAATAAGACACTAAGACATCACAGGACGTGGTAATTTTATGAAAAAGGCCACATTTGCATTTCAGATGCATCATCTTGAAGTTGGGGTGGGCTTTTTGGTTGGTTTTGGGTGTGGTTTTTTGGTTGTTGGTGTTTTGTTTTTTGTGGGGTTTTTTTTGGTTTTTGTTTTTTAAATAGAGAATACTGAACTCCATTTTCTGACTTCTGGCCAACAGTCATTTTTAGTTTGCTTGTATTTTTCTACCCCTGCATGTCTTCAAGACCTGAGTGGGTAAAACTCTGAGTTTTTGAAAGAGTGAAAGGTCTAAATGTTAACAAGTTTACAAAGCAGGATGCCATTTCGTTTTCCAATAAGGTAATGGAAGTAGAGATAAGAACTTCAGAACCAGATAGACATAAGGTAAATGTTTAAATATGTGCAAAAGCAGCCTTTAAAAAAGTTCAGTTTTAAAAATGGAATAAAGCACACATTGTAGCTTAGATATCTATACACATATATATGCACGAATATATATGTGTGTACATACATATAAATAAAAACACACCAATCTTAATCTGTGCAAAGATACCAACAGCTCTACTAATACGAGATCTGAATTCATCCACCAGGCTCTTAAAACTTGAACGATGAATGTAAGAATACAAACTGCTGAAACTGAAAGTTTTACACAATCCTTCATCATTTTATCTGTATTTCTTGTTTCCTTGGCAGAAACAGACACTTTTAAAAATACAGTTATCGATTAAAGCTTAACAAAAAGACCAAACAAGAATAGTAAAACTAAGTGTTTTCAGTAAATACACTTAAGTAGGGCAACTCACCCTATATTACTTCTTACACTACTTCTATGCTTCTTCTTCTCTATGGAGTATCCTTTGCATACTACTGAAGCTGTATGCACAAATTACTTAGAATTTATTGCAATAAGCAAGTTGGAAACCACCATTTTAAAAAAAATTACTTCCAACTAAAATTTCAGTTGGACATTTATGCAACTTTGTCTGCAGATAACTCTTACCTCCTTTTTAATCCTTCACTTTTCCAATATTCTTTTAAAATTAAAAGTAGAGAATAATTGTGTTAAGTGTAAATAAGCAGTAAATGCCCCCCAAGTATTTGTCAATTTTAAAAACCATGTACCTGAAATACTTATATATTTATTAAAAATATTTTTTAGAACATACACATATGCATTACTGTGGTGGGCTGACTGTGGCCAGCAGCTAAAAGGCACAGAGATGCTTACTCACTCCCCCTGCCCCCAGTGCGATGGGGGGGGGAGAAGAACAACTGCCAAAGTGAGGAAACTCATGGGTTGAGAAAAAGACAGTGTAATAAGCAAAGGAGGGAGGGCAGGAAGCGATGCAAAGGCAACCACTGACAACATTCCACAAGCAGACAGATGCCCAGCCACTCATCAGATCATCCCCACCCCCTCAAGTTTTTATTGCTAAGCATGATGCAGTATTGTGTATCGCTTTGGCCAACTGGGGTCAGCTGTCCAGGCTGTGTCCCATCCCAGCTTCTTGCCCAACCCTGGCCTACTCACTGGGTGGTAGACTGGGAAAAAGAGAATTCTTGATGCCGTGCAAGTGGTGCTCAGCAAGAGCCAAAACACTGGTGCGTTATCCACCCTGTTCCAGTTACAAATCCAAAACACACCATCATACAGACTATGAAGGGAATTAACTCCACCTCTTGACAGACCCAGTACCTCTCTCGAGCAATGGGTGCTCATGTATCAAAAAAGGCTATTATAAAATCTGGTTCTAAATCAAGAAAGTGTACGATTAATCCTAATTCAGCAAGACCTTCAGCAAATCCCTACCAGTAATTTGGCTCAGAAGTAACTGTTATGGAACTTACAAAAAAGATGCTGAACATGTAGATATTCTAACAGCTTTAATACCATTTACGGTTAAATAGCACTACTGAAGCTTCATGTATCACTACAGAGTTACAACATTAAAGAAACAGAATTATCGCTTTATAGAATAAAAAAACTTTAGTATAAATTGCTTCTTTCACAATTTCTTGCAATTAAGATAGCCCACATTGTTTTCAAGCATAATTAAGAAGATAGAAAGTATTCTTACATCCTCGGATTTTCACGCTTCTAGCTTCTTCTTTGTTCTGCCCAAGTATTATCAACATTGGATGAAGCTGTCTGGAGCATCTCTCGTATGTTTTCAGTAGCTCAAAAACAAGTTGTGCCTTCTTCCACCCAGGACATAAAATCAGTGCTAGCGGCTACATACATACGTACAAAATTTTACACCATAGTATTAGACAAGAGTTCAGAATCTTAAGAATTGTACTACTACAGCATTTAGGGCAAAACCAAAATCTGCAACACAGGCCTTTAAGTACTTAAAAACTGAAGCTTTTAGTACTATATCACCTCCTAAATGCAGATGTTACAGACCCAAGGAATCATACACCAGGTTGCCTGGAGACAAAAAGGATGCATGCAGCAACACACAGTAAGAGGTCCAAAAATTTAACAGAAGCAGGAGCATTTGTTTTACTTGGGGTTGTATTAGGCAATTTCCAGAGGTCCCTTAAAACCTCGATAATTCTATCTTTCTGTGCTCTAATACGAGCTAGAAAGTGAATTACAATATTTAAAACAGCTAATACAAATTTTAATTTACTGACTACATACTAGCCCCTTAAAACCAAAGCTTCATCAAGTATCAAAGTGATATGACATTAACCACTTGTTAGATATTACTTGATAAGTAAGTTTTAGACTCCCACATTCATGCAGTCCATCTCTGTAAGCCTCAATGCAGAGGGCAAGCATCATGGAGATACACTAAGATCACATTAAATGTATACATTCTAAACATTCACTATTTTAGATCACTATTCTACAGCTGCACTTTAGAACAGAAAACCTGTTACTACTCTAATATATACGTACTCCATTCCTGTTTGGCAAGGCTTTGTAGCAACTTCCAGACTGCAAAAATGTAAGAACTGGTGGAATATATAAGAAAGGATCATTTCCCTGATCAGAGATGGCAACTACATCACATCCTCGAGCTATTGGCGGCCAACAGTAAGATTCTGTGAAGTTAGGGCCTAAAAATTTTTTCCGAGTAAGTTCCTACAGAAAGAGAAATTAAGAGTTCCACATGAAAACTGTGTATTTAAACACTAACAAAACCAGACAGAACACAACACTGAGTGATTTAAAAGCTTTTGACCCACTACACAATAAATGTCCTTAACACACAATATGAAAAAGTTCTTCTGGGCTGAGGAGTTAAATTGTTGTATTAAAATTCAAATCCCATGACTTGTGGCAGTGGTTGATATACCAGAATAAATGTGTACAATTCTTACACTATCTCTCTGAAGCTTCATTTATTCAACTATATGAACAACCTCCTAGACATTCCTCAATCAAAATTAGGTATTACTAAAACATTTAGTATCTAAAGTTGGGGTGTGATACTAGCCTTAAAAAGATATTCAGTGTAATATATTACATTAGCATTACCTTTTTCAGATCATCAAAAAGTGGTGCTGTTTCCAGAATTGACGATGGCTCAATTTTGTTGCTAAGAAAGACAAAGTTTCTTTCTTCACTAAGATTTTGAAAACTCTGAAACCATAAGACAAATAGATGACAAAGGCAATACTTAGTAAAAGGGTTTTAGCTTACATATGACTCAAAAGCATTTATTGTATTTCAAAAATGGTATTTTGATGAAAAATAGCTGAAGAAATTGTAAATACATTTTAAATATGAGTCCTACATACTTATAAGTTACACAGACCAGTGGTGAGACAAATACTCATTATTAGTATTTCTTAGAGAAAGATTTATCAAGATTGTCTTAACACAACTGTCTTAAACCACTCAAAAGAATGCACTAGATGTTCTGTGTACAGCTAGGACTCAGCTACAACAAAATCAAAATACAATTAAAAAAGACTAGTAAAATTTGCTGTGGTGGGTTGGCCTTGGCTCACAGCCAAGCACCCACACAGCCACTTGCTCACTCGCTCTCTTTTTCCAGAGGGATGGGGGAGAAAAACAGGAAGAGTGAGCAAGAAGATCCACAGGTAAAAATAGAGACAGGGTTGTTACTTAACAATTACTGATGCAGACAAATCAGACTCAACTTTAGGTTAACTTAATTTGTTGCTAATTAATGTACATGATTACTGATTTGGTTATTGGGAAACAGAAACAAAGAAACAAACATTTACACACTTCAGAAAAACACCTCTCCTCTCCCACTCCCAGGCTAACTTCACTCCAAACTCATCTCCCCTTACAATCAGTGCAGGTTACACTCAGTCCCACCATTGAGGCAATGAGCAGCCCACGGCAGGGACTGCAGTCAAAACATAGCAGTTTCTCTCTGTTGCTCCTTCCCTCTCAATCCTTTCCTCTGCTCCAGTGCGGGTCCTCCACAAACTGTAGTCCCTTCAGGTACAGCTGCTCCGGCATGGAGCACCTCCTACTCTTCTGACCTTGGCACTGCCTCTGTTTCTCACTTTTTTTTTGTTCCCTTCCCTTGCCCTTTCTTAAATATGTTTTCACAGAGGCACCACCAACTTTGCTGGTTGGCTCAGCTTTGACCTGCAGCGGGTCTTGTTGCTGACGTGGCTGGAATCAGCCCCTGACCTCCTTCCACAAAGATCACCACTGCAGCCCCAACACTACCAGAACCTTCCACATACACACAATACATTTGCACAAGAGAAGTTAAATGAAAGTTAATGCTCTTGAAATACCTGTTGGTCATCTTCAACTATGTGTGTCTTTAGAGGATCAGAATTTAAGAACTGCTGAAGCCTGAGAAACATACAAATATTAAATCCAACATAAATGCAGAAGTAAAATGTAAATTATAAATACCATGAATATTTCTAAAATGTCATGAAGCAATTCACTTGCAAAATATTTCTAATGTATTAGTTAAGCCAAGGAGGAAAACCCTCAAACATGAAAGAAGAAATCAAAAAGTACCATTTTGAAAACAAATTTCGTATCAAATTTCATAACATTTAAGTATCTGAAAATAATCCTAAGGAATTTTTTTAACAAAGATAATTGGTATGTCCCTCAACTTTAGAAGAAAATCAGACTGGATTGCAGGAAAAAGGTTTCTTAAAGTTTCAAAAAGCAAAACAATGTATCTTTGCATCAGTTGGAAACTGAATTAAAAAACTCCCCTTGGGTTTATTACATTGGCATCAACTGACATGCAGCATAGTAAAAGCATTGCACAAATCAATTCATAGTCATTTTTCATTAAGTTTGAAAACTATAAATCATACTAAGAATAAAATAAGGCAACTTAACGTGCAGAAAAAATACCTCCCCATCACATCCCTGTTGTAAAGCTGTCGTTTGGAAAGAACTGCTATTTTTATTGTAGTCTGGGTAAGTATCAGCAGCTTCAAATTCCGTTCTTCCCCAAAAGTACGCGTACGCATCTTCTCTTACCCTCCGCCCTTTTAGCTGCCTAAGAATAGTAACTGGAAACATACTACAGCTCCTAATTATCTGATTACATAACCATTTAAAATATTTAACATGCAGCACCATACCTGTCTGTCTGAACTGTTGTATTTTCCTTGAAAGGCAAACCTGAAATTGCTTTAACAATCTATCAAGAAAAGACAAACACATTTTTAGCACTAAAATACTGTTCAAGAGCAACATTTTATAAAAATTATTTCTTTAGTCTACTGAGTTGAAAGTGGTTTTCTTACCTAACTCTAGGATTCTCCAAATATTTTGGAGAATTTTTGTACAAATTGTAAATCTGTCTGAATAAAGCAACAATTTTGATGAACCAAACTTCAGAAAACTAACTTGTTACAGAACAGTATTTTTTTTACTAAGAATCAAGCATGCGACAAGAACATTACCCAAACAAAAGAAAAATTAGTTCATGGTCACATCTCAAGTTATACTGCGGACCTGAGGTAGTATGAACACATACTGATTAGTTTTTAAACATTTTCATTTTTAAAACAAAATTAAGAAAAATCGCGGAAAGCCTGCACATCACAGACAGGAGGAAAAACAAAAACAGATTACCCAGCTGCACACTTACAAAGACAATGCACATGAACTTAAATTGAGTAACACTGCAAATCCTCAAGGGAGTAACCAGTAGCAGATACTGGATCTAGAGTTACCTCAAAGATGCCTGGTTCTGAACTGGCGATTTTCTAGTGTTCATTGTTAGTCACCAGCAATCAACAGGCATGACTTGGTCAGACTTGCATCACTCAAGTTCTGGTAAAGGTAATTCAGCTGACTGTTTGCAGAAGGATATAAAGGTAATCCTGCTCTGTTTCAGTAACAATCCACACTACTACCTTCATCATCATTCTTTCCAAAATATTTTAATAAGGTATTACAGTTTAAGTTCAGAAATGGTTGTCATCCTTCAATTCTCAGCAGAGCTAAAAAATAACTTCTGTAAAACTCCTTTTTTCCCCTGACCTGACAGTAACAGTAGTTCCATTGCTATCATAGAAGCAAATTTCTCCTTTAAAGCATCTGGCCGAAGAGGACATGGAACAGCACACAGGCTCTTTAAAAAAGCTAAGATTGCATACACTCAACAGTGATTATCTGCCTAGAATCTACCAGTTCATTTTCCTTTCCTCCCATGGACATTGTAATAGCTCCAACTGTGCAATTCAGTACACAATTTAACACTCAAGAATGAGCGCTGACCTTTTGAAAATGCTTCAGAAAAGAACAGCAAGCAAAAAAAGAGAAAATAGCAAGAAACCAGATTAGATATTTAAAGTATTAGACAACTCAACAAATAAGAAGACACTCCAATGAATGTTTACCGTGGTACAGCATAAGGACTGTTCTGTTTTCAGGGAAACATTAAAATTTACATTTTTATACATTCAGAAAACTGTGTTGTGTAGGCAGCTATCATCTTCATAAAACCATAGCAAAGGAATGCAAAAGGAGGCACAACCTTTTCAAGGACTATAGTAGATTTTAAAAAATTTTCTGCAATTTAAAAAAAGAAACTGAAGTAGAATGCTCTTTTTTAACTATATCAAGAATTAGCGCAGTCCCCCAGATCTGTGTTACATAGAAGAACAAGCTAGATGGCTACAGTATTCCTAATCTGTCCTACGTATGTTTAATTGAGTTAATCTTTGACAATTTAATACAAAGTGTAATACTTACAGGTGCAGTATTTTCATTTAGATCTGTGCTTGACCTTTGGTATGTCTCTTCAAGAAAGGAACTGGAAACAGCAAGACCTAGAAAGATAAGCAAAAATTGCAAAACCACATTTCTGATTATCTGAACACATAAAGAGCCAGTATTTTTATTTACAGTGGGTTGCGACTGACTTGTTGAGTTGCTTATACTATTTCCCAATGGCAGAAAGAACAACCAAAAAATTGGTTGTCTTTACATAAAGATAACTATGCAGATGAACTGAGTGAACAAGGACAGAGGATGGAAAGTTGCATACTTTTAAAAAGAAAGACCTGAATCACTATAAATGAGACAACTCACAGTAAATGGTCGTTTTAAAGTACCTCTGTTCAAATAAATCCCTCCAAATTCAAAACCAGTAATGCATCATTGATCAATGCCACAAGTAATTTTAATAATATCTAATGCTATTAAGCATATCAACAAATGCCTGTGTAGCTCACCCTCAGCCTTCCTTTGCCTTACACAGTACAAAAAGCTTTACAGTATTCCTGCATCTGATGATTTGACTGGTCTTTGTTAAGTCTGATACATACGCATCGTTTATTAGAAGGATACCATTTGCTCTAACTGTTGGATTCGAACCAAGACAGTAGGTTCATGTTCAATATATCCAATTAAAGACACACGATGCATTGCATGTATGATTGTTTCCAACACACATGGTTCCCACCTGTTTCAAGATTTGTTGATACCTTCTCCTGAAACAGCACTGTCCTGAAAGCAAGTGCAGGATTAACAATTTTCACTGGAAGAGACTCAACATTTAATGATGTTTGGTTCTCCTGATAATCTGCAGAACTCCCTGTATTCTCTTTAGCTTCCTCAAAACGAGCAAAGTTCTTCGAGACAAGATCATCATTAACGCATACCTAAAAAACCAAAATCTTTTTTGACCAGTATCAACAAGCAATAAGCTACACCACCACATACTTGTTTATAATTTATTTGAAGCTTTAAACAACAGCAGTAAGACATAAGCAGTATCAGCAAATGCTTTCTGAAGAATATTAATTCCAGAATAGGAAAGTCAGTCATATCTTCCTGTATGTTCTCTGAACAGGTGTTAATAAGTTGTCAGTTTCATGCTTCTGCCTAAAATTCTGTACTCAATTAACTTTTTCTATGACACCTAAAAATTAAAAAAAAACCTGTTAGCTTTAAAAAAAAAAAACTGGTTTATTTCTTTTTGATTCAGCGTGCGTCAAAATCTGGCAGAAAAAAGTAGTATTAAACCTAAAACTTCTTAAACTCCATTGGCTCATAGATCAGTGACACTATTGCCAATTGGGATTCTGAACTGAGAGAAAATATTCAAATTAATATGTACCTTCAAAGTTATTGTCTATGCCAAAGACCACAGCTCCAGTGTTAAAAGCCTTGCTAAAGCACTCCAAGCAGAGGCAGTATTCAAATAAACTCATTTGTATGTACCGTAACAGCAGAGATTTAGCACAAGTTACACATTTTGGACAGAGGAACTAGTTTTGTGGTTTTTTGTTTTGTGGGTTTTTGTTGTTGTTGTTGTTGTTGTGGGGTTTTTTGTTGGTTTTTGTTCGTTTGTTTTTGTTGTTGTGGGGGTTTTTTGTTTGTTTTTTTTGTTTGTTTTCTGTTTTGTTTTTTTTTCGTTTTTTTTTCTTCAAAGGTTTGAGGACTCAGTCTTATGCAAAAGCAAGTGTGAACTTCTACTTGTTTTTATAATACTATGCAACTGCCTTATTGAAACATCTTTAAGCATGATACCACAAAAAAGTGCAAAAGCACTAATTAATTCACATAGTTGTCCGTTTGAAGTACTTGCTGGACTTCACTTGCTTGTCAATGCCTTCCAAAAAGAGGTTCACATACAGAAAAATGGGATTTCTGCCTCTTGGAATGCCTCCAGAAGTTTACAAGCAACAGAAATACTCAACAAAACCTCTAATAAGTTAATGAATTACCTTCTACTGTATCTGACAGAAATTACAAAATTTACTTGCAAGTAACGCTTTTCAGTCTTAAACTAATCGCAAAGTTGTAATTTACACAGCAAAGTCTGTGAGTAGGTTTGCAGATATAAAAGTATCTTACCTTTTCATCTTTTACTGTCACATAAAGAAAAACATCATATGTGTTATCTTCTACTGCACATAACTTGGCTTTCATTTGGGTAGTTGCTAAATGTAGTAATAAACACAAGAACAAGTAAAAAGATTAAACCCTTATCAAATTATCAGCATTTTTCACTTGTACTTTCCAAGACAGACAAAAACAGAAATCACAATTAGATGTGTAACCTATTTCTTTAGAGCAGCTAGTACAAATCTAATAACTTTTAAATGAAACAAGAAAGTACATGCCAACAAAAAAAGTTACAAAAATGAAGTTGTCCTTAGCCTCTGAAGGAAGATTGAGAGCCAAAACAGACTAATGACCTCTCCACACAAAGTCTTAGCTCTACACTAAAAGTCTTAGTTTATCTTTTTGACTCAGACAATCTGTAGTACAAATGCATACTTTCCAAACTTGACATTTACTTTTCTTGAAAGAAGTTATATTTGCACATTTGTATAGCTCAGTTAGGCTCTTTATTCAAGCAAACATAGCTGATAAAAGTCCATTAGTAAATTCTGAAGCACCACTTCTGTATACACTAATGATGGGCTAGCAATTACAAAAAGTACGTTTTACTACTTATGGTACAGTCTGGGAATATCTAATAACATTAAATTTAATGTTATTATTACTGTTGTTCCCTACTAACCTTTACTTTGCACAGTGACACTTAGATGAGTGGGGAAAGAAAACGG
>NW_009222212.1:0-1149 GCF_000690835.1 Fulmarus glacialis | reverse complement strand
GGGGGGGGGGGAAGGTAAACGTGAGGAGTGCTATGTCCCAGTTAGTGCGTGAAGTTATCAGCCTAAAGACCCTTTATTGCTTTCATAAACTCATCCTCTCCTCCCCAAATACCTTTTATGTGGAGTTTGTTATACTTTGAGTAAGCAGGTAGGTAATTTTTCAGGTAGAAGCATGTAAGCAAGAAGATTACAAAAATCTCAGTAAAGAGCTGCTTTTCTAGCAAGACCAAAAGCTGTCTTGTATCAAAATCGGCGGCTTGATATGAAAAAGACGGATGACCTACTGAAACAGCAAACATGGGAAAGGACTAGAAAAAGTGGAGAAAGTTGGAGAAAAAGCAGTTCTAGCTTACTGAATAACTACTTGGAGCTCAATCTATTTGTTAACAACTATAATAAAGATATTCCTCTTCTGGGCTGGTGCTTACATCCTTGTCAAAAAAACAACTGGAAGGGTAACTCCTAAGCCAGATCTTGCCATCTCTGTACAAAACTACAAAAATACAGCTGTAATACAGATTCAAAGATTTAAGCTAAGTACACAGAAAGGCTCCACTGTTCAAAACAAATGTTGCATGAGTGCTACCTTATTTAGCCTGTCCAAGAGCCAGATACCATCTAGCCAACTATCAAAATTTATGCAGCATGGAAGCCCACAGTACTCAAGATGCAGCTCCACAAATATTTTTGCCTTAGTCAGTCCAAACAAAAAAAAAAAATCTTATGTAGCTTTCTCTTTAATACACAACATTCTCAAATATAATCAGATACATAAACACAAGTACTACATTTCTCTAACAGTTCATTTTTCCCAAAATAGAAGTGCCAATCATGATTTTAGCAGGATGTTTTATTTACCTTTGAGAAGGTTTTGAAAATACCGAGTAGCAGCACTATCCCATCTTTTGGCTGGTCTAGGGAAATAAACACAACCAGTTAATCCACATCATCAAAAATTAAAATGGTAATTTTGGAAAAAACTTTGGATGCATGTAAAAGAAATTATTTCAAGTCATGCCAAATCTTAAGTGCACCAACCAGACCCATCAGCAGAATCTTACTACTTAGAATGTAATTTCAGTCTTGATAATATTGTTTCAGCTCATCACAGAATCACTACAGTTGGAAAAGACCTCCAAGATCATCGAG
>NW_009222211.1:0-11918 GCF_000690835.1 Fulmarus glacialis | reverse complement strand
TCCCCACGGCTACCGGGAAGAGGCCTAATCCTACACCGTACTTAGCAGAGCTTAGGGAAAAATTTACCTCGGTTTAGGCAACAAATGTGGAACTTTGACCTGTCACGGAGCCTGTAACAAGCAGCAGGGAAATCTCAACCCCTGCGACCTGCTTTTACAGGGCTCCTCGTAGGCACAATGCTCTGGAGGAGTTTGCTGTCCACAGCTCCACAACTGGGGTATCGCTTTACCGCATCAGCATAGACCAGAGACTACAGTGCCTTCCCTCGGGGTTGGAGGATAAGATAAATAATCTTATTCGTGTTGCTGTTTTATCAGCTAAAGGGATTTTTGGTTTATCTCATCCATGGCGTTTATGGGAGTAGGCTGATACACAACTGTTTGTATAGCTAAATCCACCTTTGCAGTTACATTGATTTGATTGTCTCGGTAGGAAAAAAACCCCAACAAACCACATTCTCCCAGCTGAGTATATATAGAGAGCTTGGACAAAAAGCTCTTTCATGCCAACAAAGACTTAAGAGTCTTACACCTTCCCATCTGACACATCTTTTCCCCTGGGGAAAAAAAAAAAGGGGGGTGGGGGGGCAGGGGAAGAGAGGGAGTAACAGCGGAGACCCATTTCAGTGCCACTCAAAATAAAATGGCTGTGTGCCAAACTCTTTATTCTTAAGTTGAAAAATTTAAAACCCAACAGCAATGCTGACTGAGTTTGGGAAATCCTGTTTTCACTAAGACTGTGAACAAAAACTAAATCCCCCTCTTTTCAAGCAGCAGAAACCCACGAGGAACCGTACAGTCTAATGAAGATGCAAGGCAAAGAACCATGCACAACTGAAGGCATTCTTCTGAGAACAAGAACAGGATGACAGGCATTGACAAATGTCCCTGGGGACTGGTCAGTCCCTCCTCTGGAGGAATCGTATCTCAGAAGGCATGGGGGAGAGGGCTGTCCACTTCACAGCTTTGCAGAAAATTACCACAAATCAACACGGTTTGATGAAGACTGGCGTTGCCTCTTTTCCCACTATGAAAGGCAAAGGAGAGTGGCCTCTTTTTCCCTGCTATGCACCCCAAATGTACTATTGCAGAAGGGCCCAACGTCTGTCTCTCTGCAAATGGGAGATGGAGTGGGGCAGCAGCTCCCACGTGGCAGAGGCAAAGCAGAACCTCAACTGGCCTGATGGAAAGGCTGGATCTGTGGCCTCTTAGGTGAGAGTTTGGCTTAGGAACTATTGGCTACCAAACCGGAGAAGAAAAGGTGAATGGGTAACTAAGAAGTTGCCAGCAGCTTGTGACTGGGGAGGGAGATGGAGTTGCTTGGAGGAAATACCATATTGTGACTGATTAACTGTTCTTTCCAAACACAGGCAAATAAAGATAGTGGAAACAACCCTTGTACCTTCACAAACACAGCAAGAACAGCCTGAGAAGTGACCCTTTTTGAAACAGCTTTTTAGTTTTAGTGTGGCAGCCATTAGGTGTTTCTCACAGACCTATCTGAAGAAGTAGCAGTAGAAATAATCTTTCTGATAACAGAAGAGCAGGTTTAAGTCACTAGTAGAACTGCTTTTTATCTCATTACTAATTCCCTGCGTTCAGGCAGTGAGTCAGTCCTCTCTTTTTCCTGAGCTGCAGCCCGGTTTGACATTGTCATTACTGTAACCCATATCCCTACGTAGGAAATTGAAGACAGTAAAATACGTGTACAGAGAGTTTGTGGGATCAGACCCCTAAGGAGGAGTAGGTAAAAAAGAGAAAACGCCACACTCAAAATTTCCTAACGTATTTGGAGAGACTTAAACATAATATTGGGACAATGCCAGGTCAAAATCCAGCAACACAGGAAAACAATTTTCAGACAAGTTCTGTATTTAAACAATTGAACGACTTACACAAGCTGTAGTTTTCCCATTGTCCCAGTATCCTCAAAAGTTTAAAGTTTGCATCTCTCTAAACGCTGCGCAGAAAGATGTTTTAAAAATGCAGTAGGTGTGGTTGACAACATCCATTTTGTTATATATACACTCAAACAAGGATGGACAGTGTCTTTGAGAACAGCATTCTCTTTTCTGTGGTTCATAATCATTAAAGCATATTAAGAACCTGCCAGCTTTGCCTAACAAGAATGTTTTTTTGGTGACAAACTAGAGCCCAGAAAAGACAAACTACAGACACAATTCTTTTCCTCAACTTCAATCCATGACCCCTTTCTTCTTTTCTAACCATCATAAATTGCTAGAGGTGTTAGTGTACTCCAGCAAGAGCAAGAGGTGAAAGGGACAAAGCTCTTAAAAGCTCTTAAAAGCACATCAAGGACAGCTGACTTTCCAAACAGGAAGATGCCTGCACCTCCCTTCTCTGTAGTCATGTTGTACACTACGTCATTACCACAGCCACGTTCACCAGCACACTCGATGGAAGTTGCTCCTTTGCTGCTGGGAGAGAAGCCAGAAACCAGGACTGTGAACCCAATCAGTCAATTTACTTCAGCAGAATTTAACGAGGAATCGATTCGGTCATGTATGCCCTACTGTTCTAAGCACATACAGCAAAGATGCTGAAGTCAAGAGTCTTTCCTTTTCCTACCACATAAAATACACAGCTCAAGAAAAAAGAGTAGGTCTTCAGATTAATTGTCAGCAGGAGCAAACTGAAATGCAATTGAATTCAGCATCAAATGGTTGAGGACTGCTGAGTATCTTCTACCGCTGGGAATCCAGAATGAGGAAGGACACAGATGGGGCAGATCATAGTGGTACAAACAATTTAAATTAGCAGGAACAACCTGTTGTTGCTTTGTTTGGTGCTAGGTGTGCTTGTATGTTCTGAAAGAACCAAGATCTTGCAAGTGGAGCTTACAAGGGTTATTTTCGTATGGCTTTTTTCTGTGTGTTTTTTGTTTCGGGGTTTTGTGCCCGGTATTACTAAATTCATGTTGCCTTCTTGGTAGATCACAAAATTTGTGTACATCTGTCTACCCTGACATAAATTTGCTTAGAAGTTGCTGGAACACACAAACCTCAGAGATGGTATCCTTTAATCAATTTTATGAAACTGGCTAGCAAAATCAAATTTGATCTGGGCACAGTGAGAAGAATAGAAACATGCATGTAACCAAGATGCTATCATAAACTCCGTTTTCTTGGGAAAGCAGGATAAAATTAGAGCCTGCCTCATCCTCTCTCCTTTTTCAAGTGGCCAGCTTATGGGTTTGATTTGAATCTACAAGAAATTGCTGTGGCTTTGTTAAACCCAATTTAAACTTGGGGATAGTTTTTACTCTATCCTGTATCGAACTTACTGATTTAGTTTTATGTCAAGGCCCTGAATCAGCTTAAACCAAGCCAAAGGAGGCCATTGCTAAATACTGGCTGGCGGAGTCAACTGGGGCATTTAAGAAGTTATTGTCCGCAGAAGCTTATTGCCTCCCGTTTGATGATGATAACGCCTCCAAATCTGGGTCCGCTTTACTTAAAAATAAAGCATCTTCCTTTAGCTCAGCCACTGTCAATGGCAGTTCAGACCAGCTGATTTTGCACTGAACTAGGTTATAGCAGGCTCTCATGTCAGGTGCTGTAGGCATGTGAAGCTTCAAAATAGCGTGATTAAAAAAACCTTGGAAATGTAACTTAAACAATTCAGTCTGGTTTTGAAGTAAGTATGCCTTTGTGTTTACCAACACCCAATGTTGTGTATATTAGGACTGGCTTTGCTACTGGCTATAAGTTATAGAGCTTTACTGAAGCCACAGGACTATGCCATGCTATGCCCTCTGAGCATGGTGACATGTAACTAAACTGCTATCAGAAGTATTGTGTTTGAAAGTTCTTTTATAAGTTAAATAAAAAAACAGTTTTATTTTTTTTAAAGTAATTTTTTCCAGCTATTAAAAGTAATTCCCAGGGTACAAAGGGGATGTGAGGAAGGAAGGAGGAGAGATTAGAGCAAAGTACCATAAAAGAATATGCCTACCTTTTTAACATTTTTGGCTCACTGACTTCGATGTGTTTATGCAGCAGAATATCTTGAAAGAAGGAAGAGAACACTATGTACCCTTCATATCTGTAGAGGAGATCTTCCTCTATAGTGACCTTTGAAAGAGTTTTCTCTTTTTTAATCACCAGCATGAGTTGGCTCCCCTGTGCCATCTATAGAAGAATGATATAGCAAAAAAATTGAAAACAGACAAACAAAAAAACCAACACATACAGAGAATCAGTCAATGACATTCTGAAGAGGTTAAAGCCACAACGCATGCAAAATTAAATACACTTTCTTACAGGATTATATCTCCCTGCACTCCTTTCTGTTGGTAGCCTGTAGGGTATTTCATGTCAGTATCCACCATGACTGACTCATGATTTTAACAGCTCTTCATCGTTCACAGCATAACCGTGCTCTACACAGTACCAAGCATTAAGTTCTGATTTAACCCCAAATTACTGCACAGTAAAGGCCTGCTGCCACAAAGGCAAATTCAACACGGTAATCCTCTTTCGTGCCATACTCTGCCCTTGAAATTCCTATGCATGGGGCAGCATGTTGCTGCATAGTTGCTTCTCAAATAGTTCTGGCAACATAAAGAGTATTCACTAACCTAGGCAAGGCCATAACAGGCAGTGGGGTGGCCTGTGGTGGCTTGGACTGCAAACAGCTGCGGCTGCACTGCTGAGATGTCTGCACCTCTGTTGAAGGCGAGGCGAGGCGAGGCGAGGCGAGGCAATCCTCGTGTTGCTGAGGGAGAGTCTGAAGTGCAGCAAGGCCAGATCTGCTCTCAGGAGCGGGTACCACCACTATATGGCTTGCACCTGCTGCTGCAAACAAATGCGTCTCTTCTGGGCATTCATTCCTAGCTGTATTTCTACTCCCTAGCCACCTGCTTTACATGGCCAGAACAACTCAGACCCAAAAGTGTGGTCTTCCCTCCCATGTGGGACTGATAGACAATTTACCCTCCCCACCATACACATGTGCACCTGTGAATACAAATAGAGACTGTTTCTTTCCCATAAAAAACAAGATGTAGAATTTCTATTCTTTTTTTTTTTAATATGACCATACATCTAATATGCTTCCAGATGCTGTAAATATTCGTAATAGAAAGTTTAAATACTCTACTCCAAAGTCCCTAGACCTACATGTTACTGTGGGGTTTTTTTTAAATATGGTGAACATACGTTGAAGTTGTTGGCATTAAGCAGAAATATTACAACAGTAATTCTTCTCACTATTATATTTAGGAACTGTGCCACTAGGCCTGATTTTTCACTTATTCCAAAGCATCACACTCTGGAAATCTCCCACTGATATACCTGGTAAAAGAACATGCTTTGGCAGGGGGGATTTGAAATAGTGTCCTTGTTATCATGAGTGGACACAAAATCAGCTTTTTCTGATTTGACTTACTTTCAATTTTTTTTTTTTTAACTTAAGATGGCGTTCTGTGTTCTGGAGGTGTTCCACCATACACAGTGTGGTGGCAAGCAGCAGCAGTGAATGTAGTGATATAAAAACCACTGTAAGACTAGCTTTGCCATTCTTAGGGGTGGCTTACAGAGCATCCACCACCAGCTCCTGCGTAATGGCTACTACTTGCAACCAGAGCTCACTGTTCCCAGACCTGGTGAGAGGCAGGACACAAGAAGGGAAGATACAGGAACTCTGAATAAAGCCATTGGATGGCCCCACAACAGCTTCCTTAGGGCTGGAATCTGTTTTTGTTGATGTTGGCCAGAGATTACGATGATCCTGTCAAAAGCCTATTTTCTGGTTCAGTGATTCAGAAAGACAGCTATTCCCTCTGCTGATTGTCCTGATAATTATAGTTGCCCATAGAACAATTCGTTTCCAGCAGCTGAATGACATCAGCAAGAACATTTGGTGGCCTCGTTGGGGTGACAGAGGCCTGAGCACGTTTTGGTGTATGTGTGCTATTGGTTGCCTGCCTTTACTCCAGGTCTGTCATAACTGCCTCAAGAGCATGGTGTCTGGGATGAAAATTCGGTGAGGGGAGACAAGAAAACAACCCATATTTAACTGAGATCTGATGCCAGTGATAACCCGTGGGTAGGGTACTCAAGAGTTATTGCTGTCAAAACCCACGGCACTGTCTTGCAGAAGGAATTCTCTTTCGTTTGGAGAGCGGCTGAACACCAGCAGACTAAATTTGCTCGTGGTTTCAGGAGTGAAAGAGAAACACTGCTGAGGTCAAGAGACCTGCCTGAATCATCTTGTTTACCTCTGCTGCCTACCTGTTTCTGCTCACCTGTGGGGGATTCTCACAGGTTTCTGTGGCTGACAGCTGATGGGGAGAGGCAGGCACTTGTGTATTTCTACAGTAACGCAACCTGTTTGGTGTTCGCTAAGCAGTGTGATTGATGCTAAAATTAAGGAGGAAACACAGTACCTAGAGGGAAAAGGTGGCATGTGACCAAATTATTAGCCTTGCTTCTGTATTAAGAAAACTTTTCTAGAACTCTTCAATGCAAAATATAACCCCTCTGCTGGCATTAGGTAATGCCTTCCAGATTTTATCTTGAGGAAGTACATGGAAACAAGTTTTGCCCAATCTTAGCAGCATAAACCGAGAAAATCTTCCACTCCTAGCATTGAAGAGATTATACGTTTATATGAGGGTGACCAAGAGTGGAACTCAGTGCCCTTTGTCCCTTTGAGATTAGAGTATTGTTTGCCATTCCTACACAGCAAAAAGTAAACAGCAAAATCCAATTACTGTTTCCTCTAACTCAAACACTGCTCAAGGCTTCTCTTAGGACAATGATTGTATTCAAGCTGCTCTCTGAATGGAATTCTGCTCTTATAATTGTGGCATCTCTTTAGGATTTATTTGCCAAAAATGCGTGCATCAGAAAGTGCTATAATCTTACTGAATTTTGACAAATCAGAAGTCCCATCCTTTTATTTTTTTTTAATCCTTGCTTCCTCTCCGCTTCCCCTCTAACAAAGAAGGTATAATTTCAGCTCAGGATTAAAATAGCAAATTGCTCTTTGTATCAGAAGCTGACAGAAGACATAAAAGTTAGCCTCCAAATGCCAAGGCTTTTCAGCCAACGTAACCACCTAAATGGTTAAGATTGCTTGAGGATAAACAGCAGAAACAATGCTTTCCTGGAACTAGTGGCAAAATTGTATCTCCTCCTGGGATTGCTATAACATTGATGTAACATGAAGGCACTTTCTCAGGTCCACAAAGCACACATTGGTTCAGTTTCCAGCTCCATTAAGAGCTATTTGATTAAGGATTTTGTTTTCAACCACTCAAGTCACATTACAGAAGAGGCACGGCCAAAAACAACTTTCCCCAGTGATCCCATATAGCTGAAGGATAGAATTGTGATCTCTCCAACAGGTGAAAACCATTATAGCCTTTAAAGCACCAAACAGGACTGGCTGGATGCTGGTTAACCAGAGGATATCAGCTGAATTAATGACCCAAGCCCTGCGAAGTGGAGCCCACTCTTTCAGCCCTTGTTGGCAGTGTTTTATGTGAGAAGACACAAGGCACAACAACCTTTTTAGGAGAGGAAGCAAGGAGATCTCCAGGTAACATCAACCATCAGACAAGCTTATATTCCCACCTAGGCATATATATTCCCAACCTACCCACCAGCATTTGCTACAGTAGGAAATGAGAAAGAGAAATGTTTAGTATAAGACACACAGAGATGAAAGAAAGATATAGCTACAATCCTATGGAAAGAGGCAAGAGGAGTATCACTTATGCTCAGAATTCAGCCTGGCTCCTCCCTGATGTACAAGAGCTGCTTAAAATACTCCCCTAAGCATGGCTGCTACTAGATCTGTCTCCAGGTTTTCTCCTGATCTATTTGCCTCCACTCTTAGAGGTTCCCCATGGAACTTCTCAGCGCCTGCTTAAAGCTACCATGATCCCTCCTCCATGTGTGCTTAGATCAGATCATTAAAGGACCATATGCAAAGTCCTGCAAACTGCCCTCTTTGCCCAAGTTCCCAGTGATCCTAGTATTTAATAGGGAAGTTATACCCCTTTTTGAACACACTCTGAACTATGTTTCATGCAAAACCCAGTAAGTCCATGCTTTATTAGCTTGGCCTGCCATTACAGAGCAAATACCTTAGGAAAGAAAGAAGAAAAATAGAAATTGTGCAGAATTTCAATATTCTCTAAGTATTTCAACCACATTTTGAAGGGACACCCACTATGAACCAATGTCTGCCATGCTTTGTCACTAAACACTTGACAACTTATATGGTGTACAGAAGAGTTGATGGTATCTCTTGGACACCATTTGTCATATATGACACATCAGAACAGTTTGGGTATGAACATACACTTTAGAAGATACACACAATGATAAATATTTTTGCTTGGCACTTAATCTTACCTGTTGAGCATTGACATAGCATTTCAGAATTTTTGAGAAAGATGTATATGCAACTGGAAAAGCTGTGGATTAATGTTGTCTCAGATTCAGGCTGGCCTATTCCCTGTCTAGCCCTAATCTCTCCTTCTATTTAATGACACCATTCGGATGCCAAAGCTAATTTGGAACCTGGCAGCCCACTTATTAAGTGGGACTTTATGACAGGAGAGCATTACACTGCTGCTCAGACAGCTGCACTGGCTGCCTGGAAGCCTCCAGGGAAAATTAAAAGCTTTCAAGGCTCTAATTGGTTTGGATCTGGGTTATTTTATCAGTGGAAGAGGCACTCAACTTTGAGAAGCCTTGATATAAAAGAGAAGTGTGTGGCAAGGGCACTTGGATATTGAGGTCTGTTTCTCCCCAGATTGAACTCCTAGATGTATTATTAAAGCCTATTTTCCAGTCTGACAACTGGGAGAGGCAAGGTTAGAAGAAGCTCTTTGCAGCATATAATTAGTTTAGGTCCTGAGTGCAGTAGCATCAGCTGGTAGAATATCTAGATGATGAAATTCTGTTATTTTGAACATTATTTTAAATTAAGAAGACTATTCAATCCTTAGAAAGACATTTCTGGTGTTTATGTTTTGTAAAACATACCTAAATAAAATACACTCTTAGAAGTTGTTCTCTGAGGGCTCAACAGATCCAGAACACTAAATAGTTTAAATTTGAATTCGGACTGTTATGTCAAGACAGACACACTGTCATGTGTTTCCCTTTAAAAAAAAAAAAAGTTACTATACCCTTAATTCACTCTCTTATCTAAAGATTACACTACCATCTTCCATACAATGAAGGTTGCCTTACAGGCCAAAGCATGGACAAAGTGCCAGGTCAGTGAAAGAGATGCACTTGCTTGAGCAGCAGGCGCCAAGATGAGTGGGCTGATGCCCCAAAGAAGGGCTCAGACCCACGCATACTGCAGTGGGAGTAGAAAGTATTAAAGTTCGTTCTTAACCTGTCACCTGGTTCTCTCATTCACCCTGAAGGCTGCAGCCTCAGTGCATCAGTGCATTTCAGCTTTCTGCAGGGAGGTGTTGGCTAACCTTACATGTGCTGGCTAGCAGGGCAGGGTGATTTTTTTCTGTCCACGCTCTGTTTCACTGAGTGGATTTATAGGAACACAGAAGAACACAACTCTCCATTGCACATACAGCAACATCACCTGGATCCTACAAGTTTTGCAGTTATTCCTATCACAGCAGTTGAAGGAAAGGCAAGGGCCCAGTACTGCCTTCAAAAGTATGCAAGATACTCCCTCGTAAACAAGAGGGATCAGGCAAATACAGCTCCAAAACACAGTTAAACCACAACGCTTACATTTTTCAAGGTGACTGTCTCCTTCAAACAACATCAAGGACTCACTTGATAATAGAGGCAGTATTCATAGTCTAAAATCTCATCTTAAAGCACATGACTTCCTTTTTTTAATTAAGTTACTAGCTTTAATAGTAGTCCCATGTGTCAGAGCACCCATTTGATGACCATAGGTAAAATATGATGTACTTATTCATTAAAGAGCAGGTAGCAGCACACACCTTCATCTCTCTGAAATATGGAAATGTGGGCTAATCCATCACAAGAGAAGACTGTGCATTCCAGCTGGTGAAAAGGACTAATGGAAGGGAGTGGGGAATGCATTTCAAAATACAGAGCTAGTCTAGATATGCCTGTGGATTATCTGCAGTGGTACAATTTGCCTAGGAAATATAATTCTCCAAGGAAAAGCAGACGGGTTTGCATAAATGAAATAAAATGTGCGTAAGTGGGCCCTGCCTGCATGCAGAAATCTTCTTGGTGTAACTCCAGTGGGATTCTACAGACCTGAGCATGAAGTGCTGTCCAGACACTTTAATTTGGTTTCAGGGTGACTAAATTACCAATGTTTATGTAAATGCATTCTCAGACTACATAAACTAATCACTGGTTATCCATATCCAGATGGCCAAACAACCTTTTACATCAGTCTAATGGGAAGGACATCAGATCATACTGAACATAAAAGGGAAGTGAAGAACAAAACTCAAATTGAGTTCCCAGTGCCTTTTTGCACCTTAACTGAGAAAGTTCCATCCACACTATTCTGTCCTTGCTGACTATGCAGTACATGGTAATGCTTTAATTCCTTCCATCCAAAGGCACATGACACAAAGAAGATGGTCTTTTCTGGTACTGGAAACCCCCAGTAGCCTCTGAGTCAGCGCCTTTATATTCTAGAAAAAAGATTTGAAACTGAAGAGAAAAACAATCGGTGTCAGCCCCAAAATCTCCTTATGTATAAATTCCATATGCATTTTTAATCACACATACTTGTATTGCTATTTTTTACTAAACTGATGCAGGATGTTCGTGTTCCTGACATCACAGATTACAATCTCACAGTTTTAGGTTCTAGGAAGTCAGTATGAGACCACTATTTTTGCTCACCAAATTCCATCATGATTTCAGATTCGTGCGTGGTCCCCTGACCCTCTCTGAATCTGCTGGGTCCAAAGAGATGTGTCTTTTGAATCCAATCAAACCATGAATTCAGTGAGGTCTTCATTGTCTAATGAAGACCTTGAGGTGAGCTAGCTGATGACAACACATTCTTTACAGGTACCTCCAAAGTAAAGAGACAGAAGAGGTATCTGAAACACCCTGAAAGTGATGTCCATTCACAAACCAGGATCCAGACTGGGAAATCCCAGCTCTACCTCCTACAGAGAAGGAGGAACCAAAGGAAGAGCTGAATCCTAGTCTGAAAATATTGGAGTTCAGTCTTGTATTACATCAGGGACAAAGTTTTCTTGGTATATTTTTTCCAGGTGTATGTCATTCTAGGGTGTTTCTGATTTTATATTCACTACATAACTTTCATGAATTACTTGAAGTGGGAGATGGTTCCATTAGGACTGCTCCGCTCCTCCAACTAGTTCTGTGATCGTTGTATCAGAATGGGGTCCAAGGGTATAGTACACTGCATGCAGAAACATGCAAAGATTCAGAATGCCTGAGATTAAAGAACAGAGAAATTTTGGTTGTCAGTTTGGCTGTTCAGCAAGCGAGACTGCCACTTCTACAGGCCATTTTTACACTCCTTGTAAAACCAGGTAACACAGAGTGTCAAAATGACCTTGCAAGCTTTGAAATGAAAGAGTAAAAAGCTTAAGAGAAGTTACTTCCATTACAACTTTCACAGTTCAGCACTTGCTGTATAGACAATGAAGGGCAAACAAAGTAATCTTAACTGAAACAGCTTTTACAAACAATTGTTTTTCTGGTTTTGTTTAGTTGCATATACAGGCAACTGAATCACTCAAAAATCAGAACTCTGTCATATTTGTTTTCTTTTTGTTTACATGCCGGGTGGTTTTTTTGGCTAGTAATTGTTTTACAAAAACTGTTACAAAGATTTACAGTTCTCATCTCACTGTTTCTAAGTGCCTTAATGAAAACTAGCTATACGGCAGATTTCCAGGAAGGTAATTAGTAAGAGCCTTGTTTAGAATC
>NW_009222210.1:0-2184 GCF_000690835.1 Fulmarus glacialis | reverse complement strand
CGGAAACAAGCAGCCTGCGCCGGCCGGGACGAGGAGCGCAGCGCCCCGGGGCCCTGCGGCGACTCACCGCACAGGCCGAGACCCCAGCACCGGGGGCTGCCGCCATCCCCCCTCTCCCTCAAAAGAGACGAGGACCGGCCCGCGGCGCGCTCTGCCCGTTGGTGCAGCCAGGGGTGTCCTGAACGCAAAACCAAGGGACGGCGCCACTGCGGAGCACCGCGTTTGCTGCCGCGGTGCAACACGAATACACCGAGGTGATGCGGCGGCATTGCTTCTGCAGCCACGCTTTCACCCCCCCAGTACCGATTTCTGCTACACAGCTTGAAAATGCAGAGGTACCGTCCAAACTTGCTAAACAAATTTATTAAATAAGTGCAATAAAAATAACTTACATATTTAACATAAGTGACTTTTTCTCTTGAAATGATAGTGAAAATATCTGTAGGATTTAAATACCTCATCTGCTTATCCAGTACCTAGGAACTGCATAATCTATAAAAGTGCTCTCATGGGGTAGTGGAACTCCAAGCGGTCGCTTGAGAATAGATGAATTCCTGCATGCAGGGACGTGGGCTGCTCTGGAGTCGTCTCTGTGGTTTAGATGGATGAAAACAACTTGGTTGACAGTCAGGTACAGTAAGAAGAAAGAGATCAGACAGAAAAAAGCCCATGAGATAGGGACCACAGTCTGTTCTTTCTTTAATAACGATGTACCGTGATTGCTGATTTAAGTTTTCCCGTCCCGACAGTTTGGAGAACTTCTTTCCGTTAGCCAGACCTGCACCTGTGCAACAGTTTTGCTCCAGAGTATTTTGCTCGAGACTTCATAGCACAGGAACAAACTTCACTGTGTTTTTCACACCAGTGTTTATTTTGCCACTGCGGAAAACACAGGTTGTTTATTAAATGAAAGGAAGCAGCCCAGTGAAATCATCCTTTAAAAATTACATTGGTGGTACTACTATGCTCAAGGATGGTCCTTTCACATCCTAAAAAAAATTCCATTTTCTCACTTTTAAGTTGTTTTCAATTTGCACCATTGAGTAGTTATCTTTATACCTCACTTCAGAAGTGCATTTTTTTAGTCTAAAGATACTCAGCAATCTCTGTGAATGTTATGCACTCTGAAATACTTAAATGATTTCGTTAAAATTTTGCTGAAGAGCTAGTCTGGATTTGAAGAAAAATTGCAAAGCCCTAAGATGCAATGTGGTGTGCCCAAGCCTATGCATTTATCTTTTAAAAGCTGTTTGACAAAAGGCCCTGTAATGCGCTTCTCTTGCTCCTCAGGTAAGGAAGGTGGGTGGTAAGGACCGAGAAGAGGCAGGAATCTCCTACATGACAACTTCCTGCAGTGAAAAAGCTGCAGAGAGTTATTGCACGGGTCCCTAAGGCATAATTATTGTGCTCTACGATGGAGCAAAGGGAAAAGCACTTACTGTGCTCGCTCTGGAACCCCAACAACTGCATGGGGAGACAGGCAGCCTGAGCACAGAGCAGCAGGAAAGCGTCCTCGTACACAAACATGAGAAACAAGTGCTACACAAGGGAAAAATACCTCCAACGAGAAGGTCTGTAAAAGCGTCTTGCATAGCTCCCAACTTTTCTGCTGTTCAGATCAGTCAGCACTGGGAAATACGACCCTCACTACAATTAATAGTGTTTATGTGGTATTGGTTTTGGGTTTTTTTTGTTTGCTTTGGTTTGTTTGTTTGTTTTTAAATCAAGTCTTGATTTTTATTTTTAAAAAACATGTTTAAAAAGATTGTCCCATAATGTTATAAAATAGAAAGCACACATCCTGCTACATGCAGGATTTAACGGATTAATTACGCTTTGCTTGAGTGGGTTTAAAAGCCATGGTTGAAGAGCAATGGAGAGCTGTATTTACTAATTTAATGTACACACTATATTGGCCAACCCAGACTACATGGAGGACCTTTGCCAACAGGTTTTTTTCATTAAACTTGCACAATGGAAAGCTCACAGTTTTACGTCCAAAAGGAAAAAATGCTCTGGGCAACAGCTCATGAGCCTGCAGTCCATTGCACACGCTAATCTCTGAGCAAAATCAATGGTTATTTTGCTTGCATAAGGAATCAGGTTCTCAAATAGGAACCTGCGTCACTAAAGTAGAAATAAAAATACATATATATTTGTTAATATATATATTCCTAATGTATG
>NW_009222209.1:32311-35439 GCF_000690835.1 Fulmarus glacialis | reverse complement strand
CGCCCGGGCCGCCTCCTTGCCGAGCCGCGGCCCTCGCAGCGGGTCGGGTTGCGAGCGAAAGGGGGGAAGCTAGCGGGACTCGAAGAGGCAGGCATGGCGCAGGAGGAGGGCTGGAGAGCAGGGCCGAAAGGAGCTGTTGGGACAGTCCCGTAGAGAATGAAGTCCCGCGTGTCGGACCGGAAGGCGCTAGAGGTGTTTCTTTCCACGTATCCTTGTCATCTCCCACCTCACTGACTACTAAATAATTAAACATTGAAAGTTGGGAACAAACTTCCCTCCAAACCCCACCACCATTTTCAGTCCCAAGGCAAAAGAGTGCTGCTGATGGAGAGGAAGTGTCAAATTCATACAAATTAGGAGATTATTGGCTTCCTTCCATGTTTGCTCAGGGATGGTGCTGCTGCTGAAAACTGCATGCATGGCCTTCAGGTACTGCAACACCTTTGCGATGGATTGGTCGCTTGCTGGCTGCCCCCCTGCCCAAGGCAGAAGGGAAATGAGAAGCCTTTCTTTGTTCTTGTAGTAGAATGTGTAGTTTCACAAATAGCAGGTCCAGACATTAAAATCCAAGCAAACAGAGTGCAGATTAGACTGCCTATTAGAGGAATTTAATAGGAGTTGTGCAATCTCCTTAGATACTGATTTATCAATATATTTTGTAGTGCCCTTTCAGCATGAGTTTATTACTCGAGCACCACATCCTCTGCCTGTACCTGGGGCAAGAAGCTGTGCTGCGCTTTGTGCAGTCAGGCTGAAGGTCCAATGCATGTCGGCTCTCTCTTACACTAGGTTTTGGGATGCTCTGGGAGGTAAATCAAATCAACTGGCTCTTGGAGAGTTTGCAGCCAGCAACAAATCACTGTTCGTAGTGTAATGGGTGAGTAACTCTGTGAGTGTATGGTCATACAGCTGTCAAAATGTTCTGGGTAGAAAAACAAGCAAACCAAACATCTGAATGCATTAAGTGCTTAACCCTCTTTGCCTGGACTAGGAGGGAAACAGAACCACTAGCATTAGCGCTGCTGTGTTTGCAGGGAGGCAATAACTTCTAGGAGGCACAGGCCAGGAATGGTAACCTCCTTGGGTAAGGCCACAGCCAGAAGAACGTACCTAGCTGCAGCTGAAGATAAAATAAGCTAATGAAATTAGCTTAAAAATCTCCTATTTAAAAGAAGGTGTTTAATGGATATGATCTGCACATATACATTATATATTGGTGTATTTTCTTCCCTATGCCACACATAAGGAACAAAATACATCTCAGCTGATAGCCCACTAGTCAATGTTTTGGTTCTGTGAGTTGCCTTTCCTAGACAAGATATGCATGTTGTGGAAGGTTGGCATATGCCAGGCTGATAAATATGCGTGAGCCGCCTGAGATACAGAATGAGCTGTGGCTGAGCTGACGTTATGGAGGCCATGATGTTATTTTCACAGGGTACACTGGTCAGGCATCTAAGTGCTTTTAAATGGGCAGTTTTATTGATATTTAAAGGAAACTCTCTTTACTCAAAAGACCCTATATAATAGAAAAGCTGAGGAAGTTACAGTCGCTGACTGGAAAGGTTGGTTATTTGTGCTTACCATAAGTAACATGCCCGTCTTTTGAAGAGGTGTAGAAATGTCAAATGTATAACTCGAAGCCTTTTTCTCTTTTTTACCTCTCCTTGACAGATCTCAGCCACCTCCATGCTGTTAAGGCTGGGAGCCCATTGTAGTCACTTTTCCTTGCAGGATAAGAGCCTTCAGGAGATGCTGCTGTCTCAAGAATTGGTGATGCAATCCAGCACAAAGAAGAAATCCCTCTGTATACTAAACGGTGTCAATAATAGGCAAAACCCAGGCTATTCAGTTATTTAAAAAATCAGGACTCTGTATTTGGTACTAATGTATGGGGGAAAGGAAGGAAGCAACATGAGAGGCTTAGGGATTAAATATTAGGAAAGAAAAAAAAGAACAAATGAGAAGAACAACTTCTCCTGCACTACTCTGTTATGAGATATGCCAGTGAAACATGCATGACTATATGAAATGGATGGAAATACAGGGAAATACACTTTTTTAGGTGGGTACGGGATATTGATAACAAATAACTTGTTGTTACAAGTCTGTCTTCCCTAACTGCATATAAAATGTATAGTGCTAGTTCTGCTGATGAAGTCTTGTGCTTTAATCTCAGTATTTCTCAGTCACTGTGTTTCATTCTGTACAGAGCTTCATCTTTCACATAAAAAAAAGAATCTTCTATAAGGAGTCCATTGTAAGCTTTAGTGGTGGTGATACAACCAGTGGAACATTGTTTCTTTTCAAATTCTCTTAAAGAAAAAGAGATTTAATAGTTGACTTTGCAGTTTTTTGTTATAATTTGACATGTGCTAGGTTTAGTTATTTTTCTTTGTTCTTCTCAGTTGCAGATGTATACGTAGAACTGATAAGCAAATTGCTACATTTAAAATGGAATTGCATCATGGAGTCCTGTAAGCTTTTTCTAGCATGTGTCTAACAGTTTTTCATCTTAGATAATCATATATCTTTCTCCTTGCATGATAATATATAAACTTCCTTTTTAAAATACTCCATAGTGGAGCAAAAGTCAGAATGTTTGTCCTTCAGGAGTCTCTTTGCAGATCTGGATAAACATTGCAGAGATGCCTGAGTCATTAGGGATTTGCTCTGCTAGCTAGGCAATTCCACCCCATCACACTTTCAATGTAAATAACTATCCTTAATTAATGGAAATGCAATATATACTAAGTAATGACAGACCAAGTAAATTAACAAATGCAGATGTTGTAGCTCTGTTGAAGGCACTGGATGAGGATCTTGCTCTTTCATCTCATTAGTTTAGGCCAGTTAAAAACAATGTGAAGTATAAACCTACATTTTTTTACACTGTACAACAGCATTGAAATGAAATGCATTTTAGACTTTTGTTAGAATAAGTAGTTGGAAGCACAAATCAAGTCATTTAGGCATGTGAATAGCTGGATTGGTATGCAGTCCAGAACAGCTGTCTCCTGTACCCACAGCTACTGACAATCACAGAAAGGAAGGCCAGACCTCGAAAACCCATTTCTGACAGTGCACAAATAAACAACTGGGGGTGAAATGAACAATGAAGACAATAT